>NC_088880.1:26296611-26571009 GCF_032884065.1 Artemia franciscana | reverse complement strand
CTCTCTCTCTCTCTCGGAACCGCTCCATGAATTTTGAAATGAAAAATCGATACATCCCCGTCTGGGGGGAATGGTGGTCAGACAGCAAGAGCATAAAACATGAAATTTCTAAACCGAAAAACGCAGTAGGCAAATTTACTTTCTTGATTCAAAATTGAAGTTCTCATAGTATTTCCCAGAGAAAATAGAAAATTTGACATGAATCAAGGGAGACTAATGGCCTTCTTTTCCCTACAGTAAATAATTCATTTTACTAAACTTATGATTCATATTTATTAGAAATATTATTCAACTTTTAATTAACTTAATAATTTATTAATGATTTAACTTTTTAATTAATAGCTTTAATTGATATTTAACTTAAATTTACAAAAGTAAATAGGTGGCAAACGCAACCCACTTAATTGTTTGTTTTTGGTTATGATTCTGGCTTCGACAAAGAATGTAGGGGAAGGACAGATAATCTTATCCAAAATAAAACAATAATCCAAACAAACTAATAATCCATTAGTTTAAGCTGAAAAACATAAAAAAATTTAGTCAATACACAACCGGCAGAGGGGACGGGCAGGTCTTGGTATTCTACAGCTCTGATAACTGATAGGTCTTGACATCTTCAAAATAGTAAAATCATTATTTACTACAGATTTATAGACAACAAGGTCTGCATATTATCATCAAGCATGGGGATTATTACCATATCACTAACCGTCGAGGGCTCTCGAAGTGCAGCAACCCCCTCGAGGAGCATTTTGAGCTCAATCGACAATTATATCCTCAGAGAGTGTTGTTCGTAGAATAAACATAAAGATGTTACTTTACTACTTAGTTTATTGCTCTACAGAAGCTAACTTTATTAACAGAATGGTAACCAAATTTTGTCTAAAAAAATGTTTGAGAAACTCTGACCTGTATTAAAAGCCAAAGTGACTGTTAGACGACAAGTACACAAAGCGAATACTCTCTTGTGAGCATCGGCAGTAAATAATTGTGATTGTAAAATTGAGGATTACTCGCTTCAGAGTTTAGGTACCCAATGTATAATGTCGTATGATTGTTTTCAGATAAGTAACTGGCTGGGAGTCACACCTACCCCTTACATAAGGTAAAAGACAACAGTCTACCGGGGATC
The DNA here is from genome assembly GCF_032884065.1 of Artemia franciscana. Taxonomy (NCBI): domain Eukaryota; kingdom Metazoa; phylum Arthropoda; class Branchiopoda; order Anostraca; family Artemiidae; genus Artemia; species Artemia franciscana. The sequence goes on along the minus strand of NC_088880.1, from coordinate 26,569,877 downwards.
AATCGGTGCAAATGGTTTTTGAAATTCGCCGGGTTTTTGTCTTAAAAACTCAACCCTGGTTAGTTCATGCGAGATATTCTCCTTTTTGTCCTACGTAAGCTTAAGATTGAGATTTGGTGGCCAAAACTTCCATGGACACGCAAACTTAAAAGAGCTCAGCTACAGCTCCAAAAATCCACAACCCTGTTACCATACTTTGGTGCGAGAAACACATTTAGTGAAAGACATTTACGAAAAAATTTTAAAGCCTCATAATACTGAATTACACCCGGCTACAGTCATTGATTTATTTAGGACAAGTATTAAGCATTAAAGAAGGTCGCCTTCCTCGGACAGCCTACGGCTGGAAACCAGGCAACAGAAGAAGACGAGGTCGTCCAAAGAACTCTGCGGCGAACTTTTGACCGATATCCGAGGATGGCTGAAACTTCATTAGCACCTGAATGGGATGATATCAACACTACAGCATCACTCAAGGACGAGCGGATAGGCTTCGTTGACGCCACTATTGGCGTCTATGAACCACTATTGGCGCCGGAGGAACTAAGTAAGCTACGTTTTACAGTCATCGATCATAATAACTGAAGTTTCTCTAGAGTTTTTGACAGTTAGCGATATTTTTGTGCAGGTAGGCTTCAGAAGAGGGGCTAATATTTTATTCCTTTACCTTAAAAGGTTTTCAATTTACTTAGTGTAAAGCTGATTTACATTATCCGACATTATAAGGGAAATGATAATTATATACTGACACAAAAAGTGTGCAACGCTCTTGTCTATCATTACTAGCAGCAGAACCCTTAAGGTGACAGGAATAAAAAAGAAGAAAAACGCAACGTATACTCTTTTGCAAAAATCGGAGTAAAACCGTTCAATCCCCTCCAGAATCAAAATTTAAAGACGCTTTTCTATACAGGCTTCACGGCTCCGTCACAAGTGATGATATGCCGCTAGTCTTGGTAATTACCACACTAATAACTTTTCAGGTATTTGTTATACCTTCTATTGAATGCCTCAAGAGAAGGGTTTTCCAGGATTACACCCACTGGTAGGTCATTCTATATGGAACACATGGTCGAGTGAAACTTATCTTCAAGTATTCTTGGCGGGGTGTGCCCTGCACAAGGCAGTCCTGTCGAGATGTACTTTGGCAAGCTGACCAAAAAGCCTTAATTCTATCTGGAACAAGTCTTGATACCTCCTAAGTTAGAGGACAATGCATGCATTTATATATCACCGATATTGAAGCTGCATCAAACCGATCAAGGAGCGACTGCAGGGGTTTGGCATCACAGTTGCTAGAAGTCGCTCCACGAACTGTTCGGTTTTAGACCCGTTGAAGAGGAGCGATGTGGTTAGTTGAAGCAAAAGCAAAGAGAGAACATGAATATTCGATGACTGATCTGATACATGACGTGAATTGTGTCGAAATGGACTCGTCAAGAAGGAAGCTTTGGTATTTTGGGATTACTCTTAGTTTACGGGAGCAGTAATCGTAGTTGTGTCAACTCTTACTATTACCTGTCCTTTGAAAATTCAAGCAAGTGATCCTTCACATTCCGTGCCTTTGAATTTACGAGCCCTTTTTTATGCATTTAAACTGAGAAAGCCACTTATCTGCTCACATCCCAATTTCTTCAAGTCGGCCTGAAGCTCCTTATAGTGATTTCTGGGATCTTCATCCTTCATGATGGAGATCATTGTCATCGTGTCATCAGCAAAGTGGTGAGGCTTTTTAAAAGGATATCCCCTAGATCGTTTAGGAACAACAGGGAGATAGTTGGTCCAAGAATACTTCCTTGGGTACTCCGGCTAAAACCGAGAATTCTTTTGAAAGGAAGCCATCAAGGACGACCCTTACCTCAGAACCTCAAATAGACGACCATCATCTTCATAGGTTTTTATTTTACTATTAATACAATTTTTGCCCAAAATAGTTTATATTTTTGAATGTTTTACTTTTTATCGCTGAAAAAAAGCCTTGTATTGGACTTGAACCTACGACTCTAAGATAGCGAATCACATACCCTGCTTTATCGTTACAGGCTCTTCCCAATTGCGTGAAGTAAAAGCATTAGACAACGTTATATTATTACTATAGCAAAAATTCACAATCTTTAAACAAGCGTAAATTTGCACAGCCCTTGTGCTTATTCAATTTTTTTAAAGGCATCATTCCAAGAAATACCAAATGGCCTTAAGAAATCGATCATTCGCTAACTCGTTCACAAAATGGAATAAATTTGAAAGAGGAAGGAAAGAGCTATTGACTGATGCAGACTTACTTCTATATGAGTAGGTTTCAGGTAGTTTTTGGCCGTTTTAATTGGAGAACGCTATTTCATCATTGTGCGCAATCTACTATAAAGAGCTTTTCGTATTCAATTAATTCAATGTCTATATACAGTACTATGATTCAAATATACTGCGATTACACTGAAATTAAGTAAAAAATATGACACAGAGTGATATTTTAATCTAAATATTAATGATAGATATGGTTCCAGACTTAATTCAACGGATTTTGAAGGTCAATAAGTGAACAAACATAAGCCTGTATCCAGGAGGGTAGGGGATTTGAACCTCCACCCCCAAAAAAGGAATGTTTGTCCGACTCGTAAAAACATAACAAAAATGAATATAAACAAATTTTTGATGCGTTTCTTAAAGTTTTTAGTACCCCTCCCCACCGAAAAAACAAATCCTCGATACGGCCTTGAACAAACACTTGTTTCATAATAAATAACGTTCTTACTTTCTTACGTTTTTATTTCTTACGTTCTAATGTTCTTTCAATAAAACGCAAGTTGAACTTTAGTACAACGAGCAGGTACAGGCCTCGTCTGTGATTCTAGGGAGAAATAGATTGTCTAGGGACAGGGAATTACCCAGGATTTTTCGGAGGGGAGGGGGGTTACAAAAGGAGGCTTGTTCGGGGGGGGGGGCAAAAAAGACTTCGAAAAACGCATAAACATTTTTATATACAATTTTGTTATGTTTTTATGAGCCGTGTAGACATTTTGGTGGGGGAGGGGGTGTTTAAACCCCCTCCCCCTTGGACACGACCTTGTCTAGGGATTATGAAGACAACGACGCCAAAAAATTACTGAACATACTCTGAAGTCAGCCAGTAGTGATTTTTACTTTGAATAGATAATTGGATATACATAAATTCTAAATTACTGTAGATAAATGGAACTATACTATCAAAGAAAAAAAACATAATAACCTTTTCACAAACGCCACAGGCACGACTGGGAGAGGAAGGATGGACCCTGTTCTTCTAATCTTATGGATTTTTACATCCCTATATATGATTCGTTTACATTAAATCGTTTTAATAACTTTCGTTTCCTACAAACTTTCCATTGTCAGGTAGTATTCATATTTTACTACTTTAGTCATTTCTACAAAAAGATACAGATAGCTTAGATAAATAATAACAAAAAGCCTTGCCTTTGACGTTTTTACATAACCGCAATTCTGCTCACATCATTCTCATATCTATCTAGACTCAAAATCTACAGCTGTCTAGCGCTGTGGTTCTATCTCGCTTTCTAGTGCTATAACGAGAGAAAGATTGAGATGACCAGGACACGTTCTGCAGATGAAGGATGATAGATTGCCAAAGATCATGTTTTTTGGCTATCCATCTTGGGCCAAACGAAAAGCAGGCCGTCCCCGATTGAGGTGGGAACAGATCGTAAGAAAGGATTTGAAAGAAACTGAAACTTATTTGGAGGGTGTAAAGAGGGAAGTTTTGAATAGATTGGGATGGAGAAGGAGCTTGCGCAGCTGTGATGGCCTCAGGCGGCTTGGTGCAGAGTGACTTGTTAGTAGTTGTTGTAGTAGCATCTAGACTCAAAACTCTGCAAGGCAATCAAGCACTTATGCAAATACCAGAGGCTACATTTCTAATTAATGTTTCCAGTGTAAACCATATTTCTAAAACATTGTTAGAGGATATTTTTGCAACTTCTAATGAAAGCAATCAATTTAGTTGTAGTCCATTATAGTTCTATAGAATTACAATTTAATTGTAGTTCCATCAAATTAGAGTTTAATTGTTGTTCCATTGAAAAGCCAATATCTTAAACTTTGGTTCTCTAGACTTAATCCACTTTAACTCTCACACCTCAATGTAGGTAGTTTTTTTTTAGGAACAGCAAAAACGAAAAGAGTCGTTTGTTTAATGGCCTTAAAACGACAGGAAATTATAGCTTAAGGTACATGTTCCCGTTTTGGTATACACTTGAGCTACTTGTCACTTGAGCCAAAACAGCAATCAACTTGAATAATTGGATTTTTGTTATCTTAATTCTATCCATTTACTGAGCCCCAGTAATAATGTTTACTTAAAAACGTGTTCTTAGAGAAGGTTCTGAACTTAGATCTAAAATATAGGGAATTATCCTATTCCCGACTAATTCCAGACTATTTTCCCGACTAGTTTCAACCAATTTTCAACGCATTTTTTAATCTAAAAACCTTATACACCAAACTCTGAAATTTTTGTTCGGCAGATGGATATAACTGAATCTCAGCTGTTGACTGACTGCAAACTTTTGCATTTCGTAGATATATCAAAACCACAGGAGAGCAGAAAAATAGCCAACGGAGATTTAGACTTTATTAAACTAAAACTACACTTTAATATCAGTTAAATAAAGAAATAAAAACTAACAGCACCAATAGAAATAGAGCATAACCCAGAAGATGCAGAAAAACTCAAATAAGTTACTTATATTAAAATGTGCGATCAAATAAAAGTCTAATTTAACTCAGTTCTAAAAATTTTCAGAATTTGCACAATTCTTTAAAATCTAAACTAATTCCATTATTAAAAAATAATAAGGGAAAAATTAGTATACTGTAGGCATCAAAATGTTTGTTAAAGTATTAAAGGCTATTTAAAAAAAAATAGTTCAGAAGATATACTTATTATGCACTTTTAACAAAACCGATTCAATTATCTTTGAACAAATTTTAGGTGGAACAGATTTCAAAATACATCCACTATTAAAGCTTAATTTCATTGAATTATGCTACAGGCTGTTACTTGTTTTTAATCAGAGAATAACAAAAAGAACATTCCTATCATCAGTTTCCCATAATCCTTAATTAATAGTGACAGAGACATGACTTACCACAAGCCCAAATATCCACCGGTTTGCCATATGGTTCTTTCTTCAACACCTCTGGGGATAAATACCCTGGAGTTCCAGCAAACCCTAAAAGATTAAATTAGAAAGCACAGACAATTGGTTAAATTTTTTCAAGGGCTATCGAAATAGGGCTATCGACGGTTTCTTCATGACTATGAGATAGAAACTGTCATGACCGCCTGGTGTTTCAATTTTATTTGATGAAGAAGGGAAACAGTAACATGCTAAGGAAAAGTCTGCCGTTTGAAAGATTATATCTTAATTGGAACTTGAAATTAACTTGAACTATGGCGCCACCATGGGAACTAATTTATAACTGGGTTCCAAAGAACAAGCTTTTACACTAGTTCTTTGTAATTTTTTTCTGTGCAATCACCATTAGTTTATACAAAAAGGTTGAAGCACCTTACAAAGGAGCGAAACTGGTTGTTTAGGTCTGATTACTGAATCATCCCATAATTCTTATTAGGTAGGTGGCAGCTCTTTATCAGTACGCGTATTGCACTCTTTCTCTATTGTACAAAAGCGTGTATACACATCAATTTAATTTAGAGTGAGTCCTTAAACAGCGATTAAGAAGGGAAATAAGAGGACACATCGGTGCTATGTGACTGTAAGTTTTTTATTTACAGTTTTTCGGCCATTGTGATTCCAATGGTGTATTTTTTTTCGATCTAGCGCTATTTTCGGGCTGTTTTTGAAATTCACGTAAATTTGTTATCGGAATAAAATTAAGACTACTCGACAAGTAATTATCATTCCTAAATCTACTACAAATGAAATTTTTTTTTCACTAGCCAATTCTTTTTAAGGGCGTTTTTTAATTCTTGGTTACTACGGGCCGTGGTTTGTTTTTTACTTTCGGTTTGAACCGATTGCTTTGTTTTTTTTTCAAAATGGCTTATTATTATCATTTCATATCATTTGTAAAATACGTGGTCAAGCCAATTTCATTTTTTTTCAGTCAGTCAGTAGATTGGCATATCCGTTACAGGCTCAAATATAATTAACTGTAAAGATGGCTTGAAATCTATCATCACCGTCATTAATTATAAAAGAAGACTTAGAAAAGGAAATAAAAATAAGCTAAAAAAAAAGCAGATACCAGCCAATAAAAACGTCGTTTTGACTTTTAATAAATTAGGCTGACTTACACCCGAGTAAAATTCAGCAAATACAGCCGAGTAACTATAGCCTATACCATTGCAAAGAGCGTGTGCTCGGTTTGAAAATTCTCACTTCTATGTGAACGGAGGTGTCAATAAATCTTTAATTGCGCTAAAGCAGAGCTCATAAGCATGCCAAACATCGGCTATTTAAAGAAAATAGCTAAAATCTAATGACGCCTACGAAAAATCAATATAAAATTAAAACCATATAGAAACAATTTTGAAAATAAATTGAAATACTGTCACCTGGCGTTTTCGTAATGGAAGCCAGATACCAGCCGTCGTTTCGTAATAAATCAAATAAATCCTGAAACTAAAGGATAACCATCAAAGCCGCAAAGTGGCAAAAAAGCTCAAGATAATTCGCTTAGCCGCTGAGTAGAAGGAACCCTCATAGGGTAGTGGCCGGTGAAATACGATCCTGCCAGTAACGGGTAAACTTGCTTTAGTCAAGTTTTTACTCAATCCCTGAAGCTAATGATTTATAGGGGGATGTTCGCTATTATTTATGTCTCCATGTATATTGACAAGATGCTCGTTCATTAATAACTTTTTTACAAATACTTAGTCAAGTAAATTTCAAACGTATTTTACTTTTTAAACGTTCAAACATTATTCCCAGAACTCAAAACCATTAGTTCCAACTTACACAGATTCTTAACAAATGTAAATAAATTCACTAGAAATCAGTCATAGACGTCATTATAAGTAAAACTTTGCTCAGTTACAAACAAGAAACAGAGAACTTGGAACCCAACTCTTTTCGCTTCCTAAATACACCGTTGATTGCAAAATAAACACCCATTCAAAATATCATCATACTCTTTAGGTGAAGATTGATTTCCTTCTTTGGTGCCAAGAATAAACTTTTTCTAGGGGAAAGACTCTCCTGTTAGGAGTCTTAATTAATCACTGCCCATTGGACCATAGGGGTGCATGGAATCAAACGAAGAAAGTTACAAAAGGGGGAATTGGTTACTCGGATACCGTAGCAGACATTGAGACTATTAAAGGATCTGCAATTACATCTGAGGTCACTGAATACTGGATCTAGACTGGATACGGTTAATCAACGGGACAAATATACTGAGGCAATAAAGCTATAAGGGATAAAGCTAAAAGGCAATAAGGGATTTTCTAAGTTTCAACAGAAAAGTTTCACAAACGACTTCGATTGTAAAATGTATTTCTGAGTGCCAATAGAAATTTATTGGACAAGTTTTGTTTTGTGTTTGCTGTAAACCAGTCTAGCTCAAAGCAAGGGATCAGGCAATACCCTGGTTACAAGAGGTCAAGAGAGCCGAGGGATGGGTCGAAAACACGAAAACTTGTTTTTGTCACCACCCTTTTTAGATCTTTACTTGTCACCACTATTTTTAGATTTTTACAAGATTCCAGATAGGAATATTTTCCCACCCAACTCACATTCTCGGATCATACACAAATATCCAGGGTGTCGATAATTCCCGTTGTAGACTATTGGATTTTTATAGATTTTTGCAGCCAAGAAGTGAACTCTTTTCTAATCAACATGTTCACCATCATTAATAATTTTAAAAAATGATCAGAGCTAGGGGCTACGTCTCCTCTTCTCCTCAAAGAGCTGAGTATATGAAATTTACATAGAAAGTCATGTGCAGTAGGCTACTCTACTATTTAAAGACACGAAAGACAAGATCAACAATTTCAAGAATAGAAGAGAAAAATCTTTTCGTTTCCTAATAATGTCTCAGTCCCTTAATAAACTGAAAAAAAAACTCTCGCATGTTAGCACACTATCAAGAAGAGCGTATAAAGCAAAAACACTAGTCAAAAGAATCTCCTGGGACAAGAAATTCGTGACTGAAGGTACAAAAGTAGAAAATAGAACGGACACAAATAGAACAATTAAAGCGCCCGGTAAAACCACTAAAATATATTACAACGCTTAATAAAACCAGAAAAGAGCCAGCACAAAAGAAACTAAGGGATGTAAAGGCGAATTCAATAATGCAAACTGGGGAGAATATGACTTCTCCGGTATATGAAATCATACGAAAATACGCACGTTTTGCCTATGTAGTAATAAAAAACAGATTTATAATTGACTGAAGTTGAACATATTCGAAAATCAAAATCTTGCGTATGTCACGTCAAACTGATTAGAAAGACAATCGCAGACATAATAGGTTCGAGGGCTTTAATTTGGATCAAGCAATTAGATATCGCTTGTCCCCGTGCAGTTTACAGGTACTACGGAAGGGGGGCAAACAGGGAACGAAGAGAAAGAGGGGATCTAATCCCCCTTCTGAAATCTTAAAATTGTCCGATTTTTCTTTTCATTTTCAAAACTGTTTCTATTAATCGCCTATTTTCGGCGTTATTTTTAAATTACCTCTGTGTGCGTACCTGAATAGAAGATGTTTCCTTATCAACACTGCTTCTGTGTCCGCTCGCATCTCTAGCCTAAATATTCGCTCCCACTCATATTTCCCTTTTTTCTCGTTTTTTTATTATATCTACCTCTGTGATGTATAAATCGTAACTTCATATCTTTTTACGGACTCACTGACATCGGTGTAAAAGCTACGGAGCTGGCTGGCAAACTACCCCACGGTACCTGCAAGCATCTTCCCACACACAGTGCCATTACTGGTTAGGTTTATTTATTTATTTTTGATGTTCTTTGTTCGAAGTCTTTATTTCTTTGATTTCTGGTACTCCACCTTCTTTTTATTAAGTGGGTTCTAACTCAATAAATTATTATTATAATAAATGAATTATTATTTATTGACAAGATACAAAATATGAACGTTCTAATCCTTATTAAAATTAATATAGCAATATTTAAGAAAAACACACAATGAATTTTGTTTTTATGTATTTGTGTGCTGAATATGTTCGCTACTGTTTATTAAATATGTTTGTGTTTATTATATTTTCTTTTCTTTGTATCCACAGTTTCCGTCTTTATTGTGGGTAGTAAATTAATTGATGATGATGAATCGTTAAGCTTCGAGCAAAATCCCTGTATTCTAGTCACTCATTCCTTTATTTTTTTTTTATGAACCGAAACATATACATAAACATGTCCAGTCCCGTAGGAGTGATTTCTAGGAGACATAATTGAGGGGGGGGGGGTGAAAAACAGAAAAAAAAATTTCGAGCTACAGTTATAATTTTTCTATGAGGTTAATTCTTTAAACCCATTGTCAAGAGTAAGGAAATCCCTCCGTGTGTGCTGGTAAGAGCCCAAGAACTTTGAAATATGTATATTCCATTAGTATTTTCGAAATAGTATATTGTCAACAGATTTGCTAACTTAAGAGAAAAAAAATGGCAGTTATTTAAATTGACTGCAAGTATATAAATTATCCTAAGTGTGAGATCTTTTACAAAATCAGCAAAAAAAAAGAAGAAAAAAGCATGTTTAGAGATGGAATAATAACATGACAATTGATTAAATTTATGTGATAGCAAAGAAGTTTAACGAAGCACAAAGCATCAGTGCTTTTGCGCTGTTTTAAACTTCCAGGGTTTTCCCGATTTTCCTCGAAAGAAAATTGGGTTCTCCGGAATCTCCCCGTTAAACCCTAACGAACAAACTGTAACTAAAAATAAAGGTTCGCATTTTGTGTTAATGTAGCTGTATTTACCAACTTTAGTATTTGGGATTTGGAGAGCTCAATTTCTATTTATGGAAATTCAGGGATGCCCGAAAAATTTTTTTGAATAGTGGAACTATGGGACCCAACCCTATAAATTTGATATGTTTAGGTAAGCCCACAATATTTTAATATCCTTTTTTCCTTTTTTTCATAGGAAAATTCAAATCAATAAAAATCAAACCCATGACCTCCTTAACATTAGATAAGAAAATCATTTATCCAATATAGAGATAATCAATTATGCAATTAAAAAAGACAGAAACGTGGGATTGATATAAACCCACATCAGTCACGACGAACCCACAAAACGCTACAGAGATAAACAAAAAAGATGTACTCAATCAAAAATTCATTCATCTAAAAAAGAGAGGGGAAGACAAGGATGCTGAAACTTTGGGACGTTCTACAAATCATTCCCTTTAAATAGTCAAGCGGTGTCAGTAGTGCATCCGTAAAAGAAAAGCATCAATATGACACTGACCTCAAGTGTGCTTCGAGAGGAAACTTCGCATATTTAAAAATTAAATGCTGCTACACAGAAGTCCTCTCATTCTGGGATAACATTCGTCGGGAGGTCTCTTCTGTCGCGACCGTACGTCCTATGGAGCGTGTTCTTTGGTCTTCATTGGTGACGGGTGCCTTACAAGTTACCAATAGTGGAGCATTGTCGGATGTCTATGATCTGGCATGAGGAGGATATTTTAAGATATCCCCACTTTGGCAAGATGACAAAAGCCATACTTGCATAAAATCGGCGGAGAACAAAAACAATATAGAGGTGTCTTTAAGCCGAATGATTGGATCGACTGGGATTTGGAGAAAACTTTTATATACAATCAGAGCATCCCTGAGGCTATTACTAAGGATTAAGGGGAAAGATACGGCAAGAGATCTCACAAACAAAATCCTTAGCCCTTTGATCTGTTCAGGCTGAAATTCTGTTGAGTCATGTAGAAGAGCTCAAAGGATCTGCTTCAACCTTCTCGAGTTCCCCTAACGTAGACTGGGTACAAATTTAAATCTGGTATTGTCTGATTAGAAAGAATAAGAAAGGTGTGTAGAAAAAGAGGGATATGAATGGAAGAACGTGGAGGAAAACTAGACATCTAGCACAACAAATATGTAATCTTATTACGACAATTTCTCAAAACACGTTTTCACATCTGTAAACTCACCGATTTACGGGCAGTCCCTACCGTGAGGAAATCGTCCGGGGATGTCACATAAATGATCGAAGCATAAACTTTGTGGGGTTATGTTATTGACAAAAGCAGTTTCCAAGGTATCGGTTTCATCTTTGCTTCAGACAAATAAAACTCATTTCTAAAACTGTCCAATCCTGCGAACAACATCAGACGAAAAATGGAGCATACACGTTGTTCTCCGCGTAATATTTTCGCCTGTATTACTCCATAGATGTAACCCCTGGAATACGACTGTTGCACCACTTCAAGGCCATTGCCACCAGGCATCTAGTTTTCACTAGCCTAGAGAGCTTTTGCAGAATTCCGTGGCATTTTTTGGCCCGCAGCAACTTCCTTTTTCAATGCTCCCTTTGCATCAGTGGCAACTCTGCTCTTCAAGACTTCAATCGGTCATAGACTATAATTATTTGGTTTGGTTTAAGACTCGAAACACAGATTCACCATGCTTAAACTATGCTCAAGGACATGGATGGGAGATAAGATAGGTCAAATGTCGGCTTGGTCCTAAAATAAGAAAACTCCCTTTGCTAAATATATTCTCAGAAGCAAAATTGCCAAAAAGTTTTCAAAAATGAAACTGTCATTTTGACGGTTGAATTTCGAATGGGCAACTCTGAACACCTAGTTAGCAACCAAAAGATCATTGGTTCAAATCCCATATAAGGTGGATTTCAATAGCAAATTCCTATTATTGTCCGGACTTCTTAGAAAGCGGATAAACAAATAAATCTTTTATAAAGTCGTTTTCAATCATTTTTCTTTGACAAAGACTGATCCCAATCCATATTCCAGCGAAATATTTTCGTGACAAGAGAAATCTTTTCCCTCTCCATCTATGTCCCAAGAAACCACGTTTACATGAGATCTAATAAACTAATTTGCTCTTTCCCTGCCAATGTTGATGTTTTTTCTATAGGGAAGGGATGGACAGGAACTCCTAATTAATTTTTCCAATTTGAGGAGTGCTAGTACTAACAATTAAGCTTACACGTTCCAAATCTTCCAAAGAATATGTCATCTTAGCAGCTATATAAATACACGCTCTTTCTTTTTTCTCTTTATGTCAGGCACAAATACAATTAACTAGTTTTGAATTAAGTAATTATGGTGACACAAAATGGTGGAGACAAAATAGCGCGCTATTTTTATCCCATCGTTGAAGTCCGCTATTTGATGTACTGAAGCATCCAAACATTTGAAGCATTATTTGGAGTCAAAGTATCAATTTTGCCATGATCGGTAATGTCTTAGCCATACTTTATAGAAATAAGACAGAATTAATTCTATGCATCTGCCCAATCTTTAATTTCGTCATGATCGTTAATGTTTTGGCAATACTTTATAGAAAGAAGACAGATCTACTTCTATACATCTGCCCAAGCATCAATTTTGCCATGATGGTTAGTGTCTTCACCATACTTAGAAATACTTTATAGGAAGAAGGTAGATGTATTTCTATACATTTTATATTATTTCTATTGCATATATATAGAAATACACATTGCAAAGGTATATAATATATTTATATGCCTTTATATTATATGTCTTTATATATTTAATATAGATTGTTCCAATTTACTTAGATTTGCATCCTCTAACGCCATGAAGCACATAAGACAGCAATAGTTGTCTTCTAGGTCTCCAGATCCTGGGCCAGTAATCAAAGCTCCTTCATTGATCTATTTACCGTAGCGATCTCCTTTTCAAAGGAACGACCAAGCCTTTTAAGCTGCCCGTCATTTTCGTGTGGGACAGAAGGTTTCGAATTCCAAACGTCAAAGGACCTCCTTTCCTTCATACGGCTTGTTTGCCCCCAATGTCTCCAGCCTCTTATGCGAATCTTTTCACCTGTCAACGATTGCTCTGTTCTTGCTCAGAACCCCTCTATTCCTTACCCTCGCAGATGAGTGAACTGTAAGTATTTTTCTAAGACAGTTATTAAGCAGCACCTGCAGTACGTTCTAATCACTAACCACAGCTTGAGCTACAAGGAATGCCTGTAGGAACTCCATACAGAATTCAGATGAGAATATGCTAACACTGCAAATGGTGCAGTAAAATTCCTCAGTCACAGAAGTGGTAGAAGAAAGGAGATTGAGGGGGCACTTGCCCCCTCTGCCGCAAACATTTTAGGTTCTAAATAAATAACCTAACGATTATAATCATTTGGTAATTTATTTTTTTTATCAAAATAAAGGAGAGAGTGCAGTAGGCAGTAAGAGTGAGCAAACTGAATCCGACATTTTCACTTTTCCCGAGTCCTCATTACAATTCCTTGAAAATAAATGTAAGCAGAATGAATTTAATAAACTTTATACATATTTAAATCAATGGAAAATTCTATTAATAAATGAAAATTAAACAGAAGATTTATCGAAGTTCGGCCGGAGATTTTTTGGAAGTCAGGAGAGAGGGGTTGCTAATGAAGACTTTGGTTCGGGCACAAGAGAGGCCAGAACCGCCACTGTTGCGTCACAATTACCCTGTGAGAAGAATACAATCGACATGTTGATGTCAAACTTGACTTAAATTTCTGTGATAATTCCTTTATGCTTTAGGTCTTTTTCCTGTTCTTAGAAATGGCAATTTGAACAGAATTCACATAACTTATTGATAATTTTGTCCATTTCTTTGTCATTTTCCACCTTAGACTGAAAACCGGTTTTTATGAGGATATTAAGGTTCACTTTCAATAATGGAGGATGGAATAGGGGATTATTAGGTACAGCCCCTCATATTTACGATTGTTATTAGTCTTCTAATTAGTAAATAAAAGAGAAGCCACGCCTTACTTCCCTTTTTGAACGTCCATGACTAGGACGATGAGAGGATACTAAGCCTTTCTCGTTTTGTCTTAGTAGTAAATATAGAAGAGGTCACCCCTTACTTTCCTTTCGAATCAATAATAGATTTTTTTTTAATTGACGTAATAAGGGTCTTAATTTATGTAAAAAGGGTCAAAAGGATACTATAACTTATGACAAAATTGTGGAAAACTAATTCAACCTTGTGTTAATTTATGTCTAAGATGGTGAGAGGAGACAACGCCTTCCTCGTCTGGTCCAGTCTTCTTATTAGCAAATATAGAAGAAGCCATGCCTTACTACCCTTATTGACAGTACGCTGACCTTAATATTGATTGATTGACTATAATTTTATCCGGTTTTCCTTTTCTTTTTTTTTTTTTTTTTTATGGTTGGTCAACCATAATACGAACGTACGTGCGGGTTATAAATACGTTAATTAATTAAAATATGTCTCCATAGTAACTTTTCATTTCCATTTTCTTCTTTCAATTCAGGGAATGTCATGATCCAATTTGATTTATTTGCTTTAGATATCTCATCTTTACTTGGCTATTTTTAGGTCAAGTTAACAACATCTTTGCGAAAGCTAAGTTATTTCGGAAACCACTCTCATTCTATCTTTAATTTTCCTCGAGTTTCCAAAAGACTAGAATTGATGTGCTCAGTAGGTTTTTCTACGATCGTATTCATTCAATATGGCTGTACATAAAATACTTTTCATACGACTAGATTAATGATGGGATCAATTGCCAAATTTAAAAAAAAATCTAAAAGTCTAAAAGAATTTATAAATAAACAATAACCAGCCCAAGAAGCTTGTTCATGGGTGAATAATTAAGGTAACTAAAGACATAGAAAAAAAAATAGTTCCTTACTACAAACCAGACCTTCCTTAATACACCATTGGATCAATAAAAAAATTAAATAATAACAAACAAATTTTTTCAACTGAAAGTAAAGAGTAAAATAAAATTTAAAACGAACAGATATTCCGTGTATGAGTGGTATGCCCCTACCTAAACCCTCGCTCTTTACGTTAAAGTCTTGAGTTCTTTAAAAATATATTTCATTAAAATTCAAGGGGCCTTGGGTTTGAGCAGTCTTTCTTAAAGAATTGTGGCAAAAATTCAAACTTTAGCGTAAAAGGCAAGGGCTGAGGAAGAGGCAGCTCTCTAATATACAGAATAGTTTCTTTTGGTTTTAAGTTTTAATGTTGCTCCTTACTTACAGTTGAAAAAAACTTACTTTTTTATATGTAACTTATGACCGTTTTTAAAATCATGCCAAGAAATGCCCTTCCCTCCCTCCCGTGTAAAAATCACCTGGAACCCCCCCCCCCCGGCAAATTTTTCCCCCACAGAGCATTCGCCAAGTGGAAAATCCCCCAGGCAGAAAATACACCCCCAAACTTAAGTATATTTTCCAATAACAAATACAGTATGTGAACAGTAAGCGAATCGCGTAGCTTACAGCTTTTCCCCAGGTACTGTTGGGATCAAGTGCCCCTAAGTCATAGTTATTGGATCTTTCAACTATGCTGAATCAAACGGCTATCTCACAATCTTGATCGGATGACTTTAGGAAACAAGGGGCGTGGGAGGGAGGCTAGTTGCCCTCCTATCTCTGTGGTCACTTAGAAAGGCAACTGGAACATTTGAATTCCTGTCAAATGATACGTCTCTCGATCTTCTAGGATCACTCGTTCGATACAATCGCCCCTGAGAAAAAAAACGAAAAAAAAAACACACATCCGTGATCTTTCTTCTCGCAAAAAAAAATAATACAGAATTCCACATTTTTCTACATTAAGAGTGTTTCCTTCCTTTTTTGAAAATCAGACAAATTTTTGCATGCTCGTAGCTTTTGATGGGCAGCATTAAACTCAATGAGCTTTATATATTTGAAATCAACATAAAAAGCAATTCTTTTGATGTATCAATTGTTATCAAAATACTGTTTTATTGAGCCGAGTCGCTTCTTTTTTACAGTTCGTTATCACAAACTGTTTGAATAAATACAAAATTCTAATTGATTACTTTGATAATTTTTTTTTCATTTGTTAGATTGTGCGTCTGTGTAAAGAGAATGTCTTCAAGAAAATTTTACAACTAAGATAATGCTAGTCAAATTGGATTCTAAAAAAAATGTCCATTTATTGTTCGGAGGCCATAGTGCTATTTACAATTTCACAGAAGGAACACAACAGAAAAATTTGAGCCCGCGAGAACTTCCCATAAGTCAGGAAGGGAGGGGGTCCACATACTGAATAAAACATTTGATTAAAAATTTAAATGATCCATTACACGTAATTTTGGGCTTTTCCAGAAGGGAAGGGCAAAAACAAATGAAGCCAATAAAATTGGCTTCAAAAGTGTAATTATTTTTCAAAAACCACAACTTCACTTACGTTTAACGGAAAGAATATAATAAAACATAGGAGCCTCTGGGAATTTCTCCATAGGGCAGGAAGGTGTGGTTAGACTAATCGAATAAAACATTTCGGTCAAATAATTAAATGATCTTTTATATGTGTCAGAGGGAATGGAAAAACCAAATCAAGCCAGTTAAAATGGCCTAAAAAAATGTGCCTGAAATCCACAACATAAAAATACCACAAAATAATCTACATTTAACAGAAAGAATATAATAGAAACATCAGAGCCTACCAGAATTTTCCTAAAGGGGAGGGAGGAGAAATCCCTCACCCATAGGGAATTTCCACTTATCAGGGGAAAAAGAGTGCTATACCTAATTAAAAAATCAAAAGGTCTTTTATGTGTTCGTTTTTCCCGCGAAAAAGAGTATTACCTCTTAGTAGCCCTCCGACTCAAGAAAGAAAGAAAAAACAAAAAGCCTACCAAACCACGCTTGTTGCTCGCCTTGAACCTCAATGGCAAGGCCAAAATCAGCCAATTTAACAGCAGCACCCTTCAGTTTACTGGCTAATAACAAATTTTCGGGTTTGAGATCCCTATGCACTACTCCATTGACATGGCAATGATTTACACTTTCGAGAATCTGTTGAATACAGTGCGAGGCATCTGCTTCACTATAAAATTCACGGGCAACAATGTCCTCGAACAATTCACCACCGGTAACCCTAAAATGGAAAAAAAAACGTTTGATTCGCGTTATTTGGAAATATTTGTGACGTTACTAAGACCATATTCGAAGAAAAGCGCGGTTCATCATCAGGATGACGAATAACTTATCCTCTTTCCTACTAATGACAATAACGAACGCTTCCCTCAAATCCCTACTTCTAATTAATATTCTAACACATGCTTCTAAAAATGAAAATTAATATAAAAATAATCTTTTGAAAAAAGGAATGACCCACTTAATTTTGGTAAGTTTGCCAGAAAATTTTTTATAAGATGTTCTAACATTATTATCTTCCTAAAACGCACTGCAAAAGTCAAATTGGTTGAATAGGCCATTCCTGTAATGGGTATATATCCCGACATCAAGACAATTTCCAAAAAAAAACTGGAATGGTCGGGAATACCCGGGGACTTTCAGACTTGACCTCCCCCCCTCCCTACAGCCTTCTATATTGTGACAACGCACTTTTTACTAAAATATATATTCATCTCATTTGAATCGCGTTGATTAGGCTGATTGAGATTGAACTCAAAATTCCTTGAAACAACCTTGCGCTATGTCATTTTACCCTTTAACGATGGAATGATATGGGAGTATTTGGCTGTTATTAATTTTCGAATTAAAGCCTTTTTACGACATTTTAAGAAGCAGTGATAATACTTAGGCTTCTATATAAGGCCCCTCGAGAATTCTTTTTAGAACAGAAAGAAACGCATTATCACGTAGCTTCCAGGAGGATTATTTCTAGTTTTTCTGGTATCATCTGTCACTAGCTTTCCTTTCCATTTCTAACAAACCCCATTTTCTTGTCTTTATTATCTATACTCTAAATATCCTGACATTAGAACCACTAGTTGTCAAGTCAAGAGCTTACAGCCTGCTAATGAAACTATCACCATTAGAAATTTTGAACCATAGTTTATTATTTTTTTACGATTAAGATAAGTATACCATCTTTAATAGAGGATTAAACTTAAGAAGTAATAAGTTGAAAGCACCAAGGATATTAAAAGTGAAGTCTGATTATTTGAATTGTTTAAGCAAATACTAACAACCATCCAAATTTTAAAACATTAGGTAATAACCGGGAACTCAACTTTTAATGAAATCAATTTCTGTATTGAGTTATTTAATATTTTCAATCAGTGTTAGCCAACTTTAGAAAAAAAGCGTGGGCAGCAAAATCAGCAAAATCAGCAAAAAGTAAGCTAAAAACCATGTAGCACCAAACAGCTAAAAAGGGCGTAGCTTTCATTCAATGGTTTAGTTGTACTTGGGAATATACAAATTATCATTGTTTAATTTATTTAGGGACGAAAACTGATTTTACGTAATTAGTTTTGCTCACTTTTTTTCGGTCAACGTGGCAACAATGGCTTTACAATTAGATATGAAAAAATACTAAAAGTGGCAATAGCTGGGTGATAAATATGCGATAATAAGTGTGTAACCATAACGATTAGTGCGGAACGACAAAAATATAATCATGAATGATAATTATAAGTAACAGTATGCGTATGATAATAAATCTATAAAAAGTGATGATAATTGTGAATAACGACAAAAGAAAATAAGAAGGTTCAAGGACAATAAAACAAAGAGGACAGCTAAAAAGATATTTTCATGCCCGTCTACCAAAAAAGAAACAACTGCTTGTTATATTTCCGGAAAATGACAATAATTGTATGATGAATGTGTGACAATAAGTGAGGAAAGATAATAACTAATATATAATGAAGAATATATAATAATAAATAATAATAAAGTGTGATGATAAATGTGTGAAAAATGACAACCAAAGAAAATAGGAAGGTCCACGGACAATATAACAAGGAGGACAGCTTAGAAGACATTTTCACAGCCCTCTGACAAAAAGAAACACAACTACTTCCCTAAGAGATAAATTTGAAAGAAATGATTTGCTGTCCACGGCAGACAATTAATAACAAGCATTTTCCTTGATACTAGCAATTAAGGACACTGATTGCATTCTTATCTATTACTTATCTATTACGTGTCTATTGTATAAACACATGTCTATTACACATAAAAATAGGTATTTTATCAGTGAATCATGGGGATTTTTTAATGGTCTTATCATAACCTTTTTGTCTTTGCTTAATTCCAGTAGCACTTCATGACATTTTTCGATGGAAAATTAGTTGTTTTAGACAAAAAAAAACACAAATTTAGAAGTTAATTTAAACAAGTTACGAGGAGTCAACAGAGAATACTTTTTTGATTACAGCAACACTGGCTATTGTTTTTGGGCGAAAAATTTGGTTATTAAAACAGATCAGATGATAACTTAGGCTAGCTTTTAGATATTTTAAAAGTTCAACAGCCTTGTCAGCACTTTGAGATAAACTGCACCAGTTTTCCGACAAAAATTTCACCAACAGAGATTGATTTGTACCATCTGAACTGTACGTTAGAAATTTGCGATTAATGATTTCCCTCAGAACTGAGAGCAACAGTTTATTTTCCATTTATTTTATTTTTTTACCTAAGAAGGATAAAAATATACTGCTCAGCAGAAGTGCCAATGTTGTGAGATAAAATGTACCAGACTACCGGCTAAAATTGTACCACAAGAGATTGATTTGTACCATCTGAACTGTACCTTAGAAATTTGCGATCAATGATATCGCTGAGAACTGAGAGTTCTATGGCAAGGATAGGAAAAATATACCCAAGGCGGAAGTGAAAGTTTTTTTTTATTTATCTTATTTTTTCACTTACCCATGATGGTTATTAACATTTTTTGGCAACTGCTGTATTTTAACGAGATGCATTTGTTCGGCAACGTTTGCTTGTTGGAACCATTTTGAAAATAAAACTTCATACAATCTTACCTTTAGAAAATCATCGAGAAATAAGTTAATTATGTGATTAGACTGAGAATAATTACATAGACTACATAACATGTGATTAGACTACATAACTTAGTCGGGTTACTCCTAACTTTTTGCAGCTGTTTTCCTGTTAGAATTCAAAATATGATTTCCGGTTAACCATGTTAAACAAGAAAAAAATATGCCGGTTATGTTAGGCTAATAAATATGCAAACAGCTTACTTTTAACAAAAAAAAAAGATATAGAATACGGTACTGAACTTTTCAGTCCCTACAGGTGGTGCTGATTTTCATTTCATGGCCCTTCAGTCACAAAGTATAATGGGGGTTGGGGGCCAGCCATCCTGTACTTTCGCACACCCCTTCTGTTTACCTTCCCTGATTTTTCCACGTACCCATTTAGAGCTAGGTTAACTCTGGCTGAGCTTATATAGTTACACCACTGACCTCCGTTCCAAATCAAATAACCAGTGACGAGAGGACTCGAACCCCCATCATCACGGACAAAGGATCTTAAGTCAAGCGTAGTGACATTAGTAACCGCGAAATCTGAATTTAATGCATTTAATGACGGGAAAAAGTAGTTTGACAATAAAACATTTGTAATTTTTGTTTAATCAAACTTAACAGCTTAAATACAAAATTCGTATAGGATCAAACAACGTCCAAAATGTTTTCCTACTCAATGTTTCCAAAACGAATTTCCACATCATTAACTAATTAAGGAGCTTTTTCTATTTTAACTCGTTTGTTTTTATGTGTGCTTACCAACTATTGAGGATTTATTTTTCTTTCTGTTTGCTACTTGACCAAACTTAATTGCATAGATCAAAAAATATCTAGATTTTTTTTTATAAAGTATGCCTTAACGGCGAGTCATATTGTAAGGAATAGGTTGCCTGAATCAACTCAAAGGTGTCTTTCATTCAGTTTGTTAAAAAAAAAATAGAAAAAAATTCCTTGGGAATTTACGTTCTTATTTATTTAATTCATTTATTTTTCTTATATATTTTATTGTTCTGGAGTCTATTTAATTTATTTATTTATTCTATTCTATTTATGGAATTTTGTGTTCTATAATTTTTGTTTTTTCTTCTTCTTTTTGCTCTTCTCTCTCTGAGTAAGTGATTATTTTTTCCCTCCGAGTGAGTGACTTGTTTGTCTTCCCCTTCTTTACAGGCCAATGAGCCTTTGGGGGAACAGTAAAAAGTAATATTTTATGTGTATTTTCTGATAAATAATTCTTATCTTACTGCATATACGATTTAAGGTAATTTAAGATAATATAATGTAATTACAGAATCGATATAAATTGACGACAAAAATATTCGTCTCTCTGTTCAGTTTATATCTTTAAAGAAATTCTAGTTTTTACATATTTTACCTTATCCCAAATGTTTGTTACATATATTTGTCTTCTGCCTTATTTCTCATTATGTCTTGTATCCTATTACAGATACACGATTGTTCTTGGATAAAACCATTGCCAAGAAATTATTCTACTTAATATTTCTAAAACGAGCCGGTAAAACTGCATAAGACCCCCTAAATTTGTGTTAACAATTCTGGATCCTTTTTCCTATTTGACTCTTTGATATCCTTTTATTTTCGTGTATGTAAACTCATTTTTATTTCATATTTTATTATAACTTATTATTCACCTAAATACTTTATTATAAACAAGTATTATAAGTATATATAAGTAAGCTATACTTTTATAACTTACATATAACTTATTATACTTTTATATATATTTTATTACAACTATTGTATTTCGTGTATGTAACTATTGAGGACTTTTTGTCAGTTCGATTTTCAACCAAACTGAAATGTATAGAGTAAAAAAAAAAAAATAATAATCATTTCATAGGAACAAACAAAACATCTCAAAAACCAATTATTTTTCCCCAAAGCTATGTTTCCAGGAATGAGCCGATACATCCCCAACTAATCAACAACTTCAGGACAAAAAATCGATTAAACAAGTGAATTCTCACGAAGAAACCCTACACAAATATATCACAAGAAACATATACTCACAAATCGAAGACTAGATAATGAAAGCTCTCTTCTTGAATACTGTCATGCAATCGAACTGAAAAAAAGAAAGCGATAATTTCTTAAATCAGTCGATATACAAATATGAAATACACACATTATACACGATATGAAATCAGTCAATACCCACCAGAACCAAAACTCAAAAGTAAAAAATTCCAGTTTTGAACAATTCTGTTTATTAGTATGCATTTATTTATAATATATTAGGATGCATTTATTCATTATATATTAGTATGCATTTATTTATGTTTTATCAATAATTAAAATGTCTATTAGGATTCATTTATTTACCTTTAATTATATATAATAAATGTTTGTTATGATGCATTTATATATTAGGATGCATTTATTTATTATATATTAGTACGAATTTATTTAGCTTTTATCATATAATATAAATGCTTATTATGATGCATTTATATATTAGGATTCATTTATTTATCTTTTATTATATATTATAAATGTTTATTATGAGGCATTTATATATGCATTTACTTATTTTCCATCATATATTATAAATTTTTGATAGGATGCATTTATTTATTATATATTAGGATACATTTGCTTATCTTTCAAACAATTCGTGGTAACGAACTGTAGTAAGGAGCGACCCGGCTCAATAGTAAACGAAACTCTAAAAAACGGAAGTTTGATTCTAAAATATATATCAAAAGAATCATATTTTCATGCTGATTTTAAATATATAAGTTTCATCAAATTTAGTCTTTTTCATTAAAAGTTACGAGCCTGAGAAAATTTGCCTTGTTTTGGAAAATAGGGGGAAACACCCCCTAAAAGTCATATAATCTTAACGAAAATCACACCATCGCATTTGGCGTATCAGAGAACCCTATAGCAAAACTTTCAAGCTCGTATCTACAAAAATGTGGAATTTCGTATTTTTTGCCAGAAGACAAATCACGGGTGCGTGTTTATTTGTTTGTTTGCTTTTTGTTTGTTTTTTCCCCAGGGGTCATCGTATCGACCAAGTGGTCCTAGAATGTCGCAAGAGGGCTCATTCTAACGGAAATGAAAAGTTCTAGTGCCCTTTTTAAGTGACCAAAAAATTGGAGGGCACCTAGGCCCCCTCCCACGCTCATTTTTTCTCCAAAGTCAATGGATCAAAATTTTGAGACAGCCATTTTGTTCCGCATAGTCAAAAACCATAATAACTATGTATTTGGGAATGACTTACTCCCCCACAGTCCTTGGGGGAGGGGCTGCAAGATACAAACTTCGACCAGTGTTTACATATAATAATGGTTAATGGGAAGTGTACAGACGTTTTCAGGGGATTTTTTTGGTTTTGGGGGTGGGTTTGAGGGGAGGGGGCTATGTGGGAGGATCTTTCCTTGGAGAAATATGTCATGGAGGAACAGAAATTCAATGAAAAGGGCGCAGGATCTTCTAAAAGTACTATAACAAACAAAGAAAAAATAAACATGGAAAAGTTTTTTCAATTGAAAGTAAGGAGTAGCATTGAAACTTAAAACGAACAAAGATTATTACGCATATGAGGGGTTCTAATAATACTTTATCATAAAGAGCGAGGTATATAGGAGGAGATAAATACCTCGCTCTTTATGCTATAGTATTTTTAGTAATTTCAACTATTTATTCTACGGCCTTTCTGATTCAGGGGTCATTCTTAAAGAATTGGGGGACAAAACTTACGATTTAGTGTAAAGAGTGAGGTATTAACGAGGGTACAAACCCTCTCATATACATTTAAGAATATATTTAAAATTTAAAAATTTAAGAATATAAAAGTTTGTTACGTAAGTTTAATTTTTAAGTTACGTATATCTTTTACTAATAAAAACATTCGTTAAAAATTAAAATTTATAGTTGCCTTTTTATGTAACCGAAAAATTGCAGGGCAACTAGGCCTCCTTCCCCACCCCTTATTTCTCAAAATTGTCTGATCAAAACTAAGAGAAAGCCATTTAGCCAAAAAATGAATTAATATGCAAATTTCATTTTAATAATTTATGCGTGGAGAGCCAAAATCAAACATGCATTAATTCAAAAACGTTCAGAAATTACATAAAAAAACTAGTTTTGTTAACTGAAAGTAAGGAGCGACATTAAAACTTAAAACGAACAGAAATTACTCCGTATATGAAATTGGTTGTCCCCTCCGCAATCCCTCGCTCTTTACGCTAAAGTTTGACTCTTTGCCACAATTCTGCTTTTTAAAACAATTAAAAGCTTAACGAGTACGTATTTGGAAGGCTTGCAAATGATATAAGAAAAAATGATTATTTTCGACAGTCCAGTAAACGGAGTGTAAGCATTGGACCAGATTGGACATTTTACAGTGGACTTGTATTCATCAAAAAAATTTAAAAAAAAACTTTGTTATTAGCATAACCAAACAAAATCTTACTTGCCTAACTTTCCATTTAATCTTATTTGACCTACTTCTGCCAGGCCTTTTTTTATGTGGTAACATTAAATAGGTTTCCCTTGATTTGGCAATATGCTGCAATAAAGGTTATTATGTTCATCTCTTATCAGTCGGTTTCAGATCTTGTTGATGCTTTGTTATTTTTCGTTTTGTTACTTATATTGTTTGGTATTTTTGCTTAGTTATTGTTTCTTCACCATCTTTGGTCGTATATCTTTTTTGCAATATTGCTCAAAAAAAGAGACTCGTTCAAGTACCAATCAGGAGAGATTGGCATTTGTCTAAAGGTTTATCATCAATCTATAGAAATGGCTATCATATTTCCAAATGGGATGAATTTATACTTCAGAGTCGAACTTAAAAACAAAAACAGTAAAAAAAAAAAATTAAAATAAAAATAAATGACAAGACTGGTCAGAATCGAATAACATAAAAATAATTAAATCTATAGAAATTAATAAAGGAATTAAGCCGGTTAAACAAAATCCCCCTTTTTTATGAAATATTCTCACCTTCGTTCAAAAAGCATTCACGGGAAATTATTTAATACAAAATGAAGGAACAACAAAAAATGTTAATTAGCGATTATTCTCACTAAGCAAAGTGGGCAGACTTTAGAGTGTAAATAAAAAAAATCTTTGGGATCTTGAAATCTAACGTATATATGTCGCTTGTAGTTTCGGTTGAGCGCCAAAGTTTCAACTGAGCACCACTTAAAACTAAGCGCCAAATTTTCAGCTGAGCACCAGTTAAAACTAAGTGCAAAATTTTGAGCTGAGCGCCAGTCAGAACTAGGGGCCAAATTAATCAGCGATTATTCTCACTAAGCAAATTGGGCAGACTTTAGAGTGCTAATAAAAAAATATTTGGGATCTTGAAACCTAACGTATATATGTCGCTTGTAGTTTCGGTTGAGCGCCAAAGTTTCAGCTGAGCACCACTTAAAACTAAGTGCCAAATTTTCAGCTGAGCACCAGTTAAAACTAAGTGCAAAATTTTGAGCTGAGCGCCAGTCAGAACTAGGGGCCAAATTTTCAGCTGAGCGCCAGTTAAAACGAAGCGCCAAATTTTCAGCTGAGCGCCAGTTAAAACGAAGCGCCAAATTTTCAGCTGAGCATCAGTTAAAACGAAGCGCCAAATTTTCAGCTGAGCGCCAGTTAAAACGAAGCGCCAAATTTTCAGCTGAGCGCCAATTAAAACAAAGTTCCAAATTTTCAGCTGAACGCCAGTTAAAACTAAGTGTCAAATTTTCAGCTGAGCACCAGTTAGAACTAAGTGTCAAATATTCAGCTGAGTACCAGTTAGAACTAAGTGCCAAATTTTCAGCTGAGCACCAGTTAAAACTAAGTGCCAAATTTTTATCTAGGCACCAGTTGAAACCAAGTGCCAAATTTTCAGCTGAGCACCAATTAAAACTAAGTTCCAAATTTTCAGCTGAACGCTAGTTAAAACTATGTGTCAAATTTTCAGCTGAGCACCAGTTAGAACTAAGTGTCAAATATTCAGCTGAGCACCAGTTAGAACTAAGTGCCAAATTTTCAGCTGAGCACCAGTTAAAACTAAGTGCCAAATTTTCAGCTGAACGCTAGTTAAAACTATGTGTCAAATTTTCAGCTGAGCACCAGTTAGAACTAAGTGTCAAATATTCAGCTGAGCACCAGTTAGAACTAAGTGCCAAATTTTTAGCTAGGCACCAGTTGAAACCAAGTGCCAAATTTTTAGCTAGGCACCAGTTGAAACCAAGTGCCAAATTTTCAGCTGAGCGTCAGTTAAAACTAAGTGCTAAATTTTCAGCTGAGCACCAGTTAAAACTAAATGCCAAATCTTCAGCTGAGCGCCAGTTAAAACAGAGCACGAAATTTTCAGAATTATTGTACAAATTTTTACTTGTAGTCTGCACATCAAACCGATTTCTACTAGTCAAAAAAACAATTCTAGCCCAACTGGGCTAACATTATGTCGGGATAAAAAATCTCACTAACTATACAACCTCTCCATACATACATTCTACCAAGCGGTAGTATATTTGTACCTAAACGAAATTAATGAAAAAACAAGTTTTTTTAACTTAAAGTAACGAGCGACATTAAAACTTAAATATTTACAACTTCTTTGTTTCCAGTGCCGAAATAAATTAAACTTAAAACTCTTTCCCCTCTTCAATGTTCCTTACTGTGATACAGCCGAAATATTCGTTTGTTGGTTTCTTCTTCTTTTTCTTCCTACTGGCTGGAGACCCGCTTTTTTCAAGATTTTTCTTTGGTTTTGTCACTCTGCTTTATATCTTTTAATTTGGATTGAGACAGTCACAGCTACCCATCATGACAGACATATTTTAAATATACAATAGAAAACTATATTCATATGCTCACCTTAAAAATCTTGGAAGGGGCTGGAGAATCCCGAAAGATAAAGTATTTGTCCAGCACACTCCCTCCCCATAAAAAAAATGAGAATCATGACCCTACAATTTTTTTTTCTTTTTTGTATTTCAGCTCCCTCCCTGAACAAAGACATGTTTAAGATGGTTGACTTATATAATTGGCCTAGGTAGTTGGATGGATGAGTAGGGTTAAGGCCTCATTCAAATACTGATCAATATTAATTTCTAAAGTAGGAAAACAGTCTTCCTTTCTCATTCTGTCTTTTTGTTTAAATGTTGTTGTTTCTTGTTTTTTTTTTTTTTCTATATGGTGAATGTTCATTTCTGTGTTTGTGCTGTTGGATTGGTGATTTCTTTTTTCATTATATATATATATATATATATATATATATATATATATATATATATATATATATATATATATATATATATATATATATATATATATATATATATATATATATATATCATACTCTCAATAAAAATAAAGTTAATCTTTAGGGGCGTTAGCACCCCTAATGGATAAGGTATCTTCTGTAACTTCGTTCTTTACTTACATTTGAACAAAAGTCTTTTATTTTACTTTGAGTCACATATCCCCCCCACCCCCATCTCTCTCCTCAATTCTTCGACCACATAATTTGGTGATTTTTGATACTTTTTCGAGGTTGTAATCTCCCTTCAAAAAAAAGAAAAAGAATACAACATGTTTCTCTTGTTGGAATCAAAAGAATTAATAAAGAGACAAAACAATCTATTATATTTCTGTGACAGTAACAGTAGCGCAATTTACAAAAATATTGTCTTTCTTTACATTTGTATCAAATAAAAATACAAGTTTTTTCAACTGAAAGTAAGGAGCAACATTAAAACTTGAAACGAAGAGAAATTATTACTCATATATGGGGGTTCACCCCCTCGTCAATACCTCGTTCTTTACGCTAATGTTTGAATTTCATCCCGTTCTTTAAGAATGACCCCTGAATCACAAAGACCGTTTGATTAGAATACATAGCCCTTTTGAAAGTACTAAAAAAAACTTTAGCGTCAAGAGCAAGGTGTTGACGAGGGGGCAAACCCCCTCATATACGTAATAATTTTTGTTCTTTTTAAGTTTTAAGCTTGCTCCTTACTTTCAGTTGAAAAAACTTGTTATTTTTATCTAATTTGTGATACTTTTTTTTAAATAATGCTGGGAAATCCGGCGCCCTCTTCATGGAAAATTCTGTTCCCCCATGAAAAATTCCTCTAGTGAAAGTTCCTTTGACGTAACCCTCTCTCCTTGAACCCAACCCCCCAAGAAAAAATCCCCCTTGAAAACGTCCGTATACTTCCCATAGCCGACACTATATGTAAACCAAGTACATAACTTGCAGCCCTTTATCTGGAGACTGTGGGGGATTCAGTCGTCCTCAAAGACACAGTTATTAGATTTTTCGACTAATCTGAACAAAATGATTATCTCAAAATTTTGGGCCGATGATCTTGGGACAAAATGAGCGTCGGAGAGGGCCTAGCTGCCCTTCAGTTTTTTGGACACTCGAATGAGCCCTGTCGCAACAATCTACAACCACTGGGTCGATACGATCACCCTTGAGAAAAAAAAAAACAATAATAACAATAAAAACGAGCTCATATGGTACTTGTGACGAGGTCGGAAGAGCCAAGAGCACATATGGTATGAGCTCAAGCAAAATCTTAAGAATCAATAGATTGATTTAAAAGGAAAATCAAAGGCTTAATGCGGGTCGGGATTTAAAAAAAGAGCTCTGAGTCACGAGGTCCTTCTAAATATAGAAATTCATTAAGATCCGATCACCCACTCGTAAGTTATAAATACCTCATTTTTTTCTAATTTTCCTCTCCCTTCAGCCCCCCAGATGGTCCAATCGGGTAAAACGACTTTATCAAGTGAATTTTTGCAGCTCACTGACACGCCTACCAATTTTCATCGTCCTAGCACATCCGGAAGCACCAAACTCGCCAAAGCACTGAGCAAAGCCCCCTAACTCCCCCAAAGACAGCCCGGTTACGTTAATCACGTATCTACGACATTTGCTTATGCTACCCACCAAGTTTCATCCCGATCTCTCTACTCTAAGCGTTTTCCAAGACTTCCGGTCTCCCCCTCTAACCCCCACCCCCCAATGTCAACAGATCTGGGTGGGATTTGAAATAAGAGCTCTGAACATGAGTTCCTTCAAAATATCAAATTTCATTAAGATCCGGTCACCCGTTCTTAAGTTAAAAGTATATCAATTTTTCTAATTTCTCCAAATCAACACCCCCCAGCTCATCCAAAGAGAACAGATCCATTCTAATTATGTCAATCACGTATCTAGAACTTGTGCTTATTCTTCCCATCAAGTTTCATCCCGATTTCTCCACTCTAAGCGTTTTCCAAGATTTCGGTTTCCTCCTCTCCAACCCCCTATGTCCTCGGATCCGATTCGAATAGAAAATGGAGCATCTTAGACATCAGATCCTTCTATATATCAAGTTTCATTAAGATCCGATCACCCATTCGTAAGATAAAGATTCTTCAATTTTCACGTTTTCCAAGAATTCTGGTTTCCCCCTCCAACTCCCCCCAATGTTACCGGATTTGGTTGGTATTTAAAATAAGAGCTCTAAAGCACAAGATCTTTCTAAATATCAAATTTCATTAAGATCTGATCACCTGTTCGTAAGTTAAAAATACCTCATTTTTTCTAATTTTTCCGAATTACTCTCCCCCCCCCCCCCGCCCCAACTCCATCAATGAGAGCGGATGTAGTCCGGTTATGTCAGTCCCGTATCTTTGACATGTTTTTATTCTTACCACCAAGTTTCATCTTGATCTCTCCGCTTTAAGTGTTTTCCTAGATTTCCGGTTCCCCCCAATTTCCCCCCCCCCCCAATGACTCTGGATCCTGTCGGAATATAGAATAAGAGATCTAAGTTACGAGGTCCTTCTAAATATGAAATTTCATTAAGATCCGATCACTCCTTCGTAAGTTAAAAGTACCTCATTTTTTTTAATTTTTCGGAATTACACCCCCCCCCGAGATCCCCCAAATGGATCCGTTCCGGTTATTTAAATCACGTATCTGGGACTTCTGCTTATTTTACTCATTAAGTTTCATCCCGATCCCTCCACTCTAAGCGTTTTCCAAGATTTTAGGCTCCCCCCTCCCAACCCCCCCCCCAAAGTCACCAGATCCGATCGGGATTTAAAATAAGAGCTCTGAGATACAATATCCTTCTAAATATTAAACTTCATTAAGATCTGATCACCTGTTCGTAAGTTAAAAATACCTCATTTTTCCGAAATTAACCGTACCCCCTCCCCCCCCCAGATGGTCGAATCGAGGAAACAACAATTTCTAATTTAATCTGGTCTCGTTCCTGATACGCCTGCCTAATTTCATCGTTCTAGCTTAACTGGAAGTGCCTAAACTAGCAAAACCAGGACAGACAGACCGACAGAATTTGCGATCGCTATATGTCACATGGTAGATACCAAGTGCTATGAAAACACGCATCCGTGATCTTTCTTCTGGCAAAAAATACAAAATTCCACATTTTTGCAGATAGGACCTTGAAACCTCTACAGTACGGTTATCTGATACGCTGAACCTGATGATGTGATTTGCAATAAGATTTTATAGCTTATAGGGGGTGTTTCACGCTTTTTTCGAAAATAAGGCAAATCTTCTCAGGCTCGCAAATTTTGATGAGTAGGATTAAACCTGATGAAACTTATATATTTAAAATCAATCAGCATAAAAATTAAATTCTTTTGACGTATCAATTGGTATCAAAATTCTGTCTTTTTTTTAGAATTTCGGTTACTATTGAGCCGGATCGCTCCTTACTTACAGTTCATTATATATCATATTTAATGTCATACTTATAAATACGATATTATAAATATGATAATGTCATATTTAAGGCAAGAAAAATAAGATCAATGTAACTTCAGATCTGCTGTTACTTAAGTACAAAAAAAAAAATCTAAAGTTGAACTTCGCTCGATTCATCCCTCAATTTGCTACTAGTAGGATCTTGTTCCCCAAGGAAATGCATCTAGTAGCAGAATTTCAAAAGAAAAAGTACCACGATAAATCAATAGACTCCCCTTATAGGTGAAAACGGATAGATGCATTAATAATCTAAACACATATCAATAAAGTTGTGCGTACAGGTTCTAAGGGATATTTTCGGGCTATCTCATGTTGTTGTCATTTGTTTTGTTTGTTTTTTTCTCACTCATTGGTGCTGACACCAATCAGCGGACACTAAGCTTAGAAAGAGTAACACGTCTTTCATTAGTCCGCATTTTTATTTAGAAATGGTTAATTTTTGTAGAATAAAGAATTAATCTCGGACAAAATTTCTATAAAGTAGAACTTTCTATTTTCTACTGTTCTTCTTTTTTTCTTCCTACTGGCTGTAGATCTACTTTATTCAAGGTTTATTTCTTTAGTTTTGTCACTTTGTTTCACAACTTTTATTTTGGATTGAGATAGTTACAGCCACCCCTTACGACAGACGTAAGGGGTAAAACAGAGGTAAAACAGAAAGGTAAGGTTTGAAAGGTTTGAAAGTAAAACAGAAAACTATATTCACATACTTACCTTAAAAAATATTGAAAGGGTGGGAGCGAACTTTTTTTTTTATTATAAAGAAAGTTTTCTACGTTCTAAAAAAATTCTAAAATGCAAAAATCAAATTTGCTTTTATTTTTAGTCCTGAACTTTCTACTTCGTATTTAAAAGAAAGTAGCCGAGGCTGGTGAGTAAAACTTCCATAGGTTTTCTTGATTTGTCGTTTGAGTTGATTCTGAAAGTTTCATTCACATTGCTCTATTATTTACTTCATAATAGCAAAGGAAGTTCGTGCAGAAAGCAATATATCACCCTAAAGAAATAGTAGCTCACCCTGCAAAATATATTTAATATTTTATTAACTTATAAAACGCCTCAGAATTCGTTCATTTCTATTTCACATATTATTTTTCAGTTTTTTTACTTAATTCTTAAATTCTATTTACAAAATCAACTTGTTTTATTTATTCCATTATACAACCCTTATTTAAGATTTCAGAACTATATAATTTTAGAGGGGGCGGAAAAAGATCAAAAACCTAAAATTCTGGGCAATCAAAATGAGTATCGTGGCAATGCTGGTCAGAAAAACGAAAATTCTGACTCATTCTGAACTTGAAATAAGTTTAAAAAGAATAACAATATTAATCAATGATGATGTGAATACATACCTATATTAGGATGCTGTAGATACCTGCATATTCTCCCTTCTCTCTCGAGTTTTTGAAAATCTGGAAAACAGGGTTTGTTTATAATCCGACAACCTGTTAAACAAAAAGTCCTGTCCTAAGAGCCATTCCGCGTGCTAATCCGTTTTTATTTCTGGGTAGTTGATTTTTTTTTTTATGTTATGACCTCACACAATTGTAAATAAAACCATGATTTATGTCAAAATTCCCAGTATTATGACTATTTTCTTACCCCAGGTATGCAAACAGAGAGAGGGCTTCTGATCTCAAGCCCTGTCCCTAAATAATAGGATATTGACCATTCTCTGTATTCTCCCTACAACTGTTTGTCAATGTTTTTTTTAATGTAAAATTTGTTGGATTTTCTATGCAAATCTTATGTAAATTTATATTTATAATTCTTTAAAATTATGTACATTTATATTATTTACATAAATTTATGTAAATAGCATTTCCTTACTATTGCTTACTGTTCCGAATATTATTGGCAGAAGTAGTCGATTCTATTTGCTACTCTTGATATTTTGTTATTTTTACTGCTGGGGCTTTTTTTTCACAAAAATTTATACAATTTAGTTGAATACGCGCTTATTCTGCAGATTTTGAAAAACTCGAGAGGGAAGAGAGAATATGCAGGTATCTAAAGTATCCTGATACAGGTGCCTAATGAGTAGGCAGTTGACGATTTTGAAGACAGTTTAGTAACGGCTATCAGGTTTCTCCGAAAAGCTGAAATTCCGTGCAAATAAAATGGGTATCTTGGCAATGATTTTAAATAAATTTAAAAGAATTACAATATTCACCACTAGAGATGTGAATACATACCTATATTAGGGTGCTGCAGCTTCCTGCATATTCTCCCTTCTCTCTCGAGTTTTTGAAAATCTGCAAATAATTGCATATTTAAGTGAATTGCGTAAATTTTTGTAATAGTAATAATAATAATAACAAAGATAAAAAAACAAGTTCCAGTCGTAAAAATCGAGATAAATAAATGAAATTAACAACCTAGAAATAAAAACACATCAGCAAATGGCCCGTAGAAACAGGTTTTTCTTTATTAGTATATTTTAAATAAAATCTCACCTAAAGAATCTGCTAACTATAACTGTTCTTGCTGTTAAAACTGATTTAAAAATAATTAAATTTTCTAAGACGAGCTTATTCGCATTTTCCCAGAGAAATAGAAAATATAAAAGAATAGAAACTATAACTATTCTTCTAAATAACTTACTTTTCATAGATAATTTTATGCGTACTTTCTACAAGAAATAGAAATTTCGTAACAGTTTTAGGGAGAGGGGCAGATCCCTACGCCACCCACTGGGAACAAGTTTTATCTTTAACATCCTTCAATACACACATCATTCTCACCCTCGAAACGCTCATTATTCTATCGTTTCCAGGGAAACAACTTCAAGTATAAAATTACAGTACCTTCGCTTAGAGAAGGGAAAAAAGTTTCTGACAAATTCGTTTCAACTAACCTAGGATATCAAATTCGCCAGATAATGAAAATCTTTTGAAACACTTTTCTCATATGGGCTCCATTTGATTCCTATATTAACTGTTTAAGCATTTACTCACTACCAAGGAATATCTACCAGGAAATATACGCAGTATGAGATAAACATAACAAAAAATCTGAGAGACACTTCATACCAAAAGGAGGCATTTAACTACAAAGGACAGTGAAAATGCAGTAAAGTTGTTTAAATTGGTTAAATGTAAGCTTAGGAAAACTGAGAATCCATGTATTAAAAGACCTTCAAATGTAGTAACACAGTTTTTGGTAGTAGTTGGCACGCTACCAAGCAGCTTATGAAAATATAGTTGTATTTGGGAATCAACAGATAACCTAACCTAACATGTGATGTTGGAGCTTTTATGAATAAAAAGCGTTGTCAAATTTAAGTAATCAGTTTTGCTTATTTATTTTTAAGCTTTAACACGGCAACAGTGACGAGAATGTGATACTGCCCTAAAAAATTCATATTGCTGAAACGAACGAAGCAAAAATATTATAAAACAATTTTCTTCGTACATAAACAGACCTAGGATGAATGTCATCTTGATGTCATCAATGCTTTCACAGCTCAATGAGGGCAGTGTGAGTTTTATATAGTGAGTAATGTAAAGTGAATTTTTTTTTCTTATCATAATTATTTATTAATTTATTCTATTCATATATAACCATATATTTAACCTCACTATATATAACCATATCAAGGCCATTCCTGGCTCAATCAGCTTACCTGTTTGTTACAATATCAGCTAGAGAAGCTCACTGCAATAAGAGTGAATTACAATAAAGAAATTGTAATAAAAATAAATTATATAAATAAGTAAATTATTACAATTTGCCGTTTTCAGCCGAAGTTGACGAACTACCATCAATACCGATGACCAATCAACTCACACCTTGGCGGGTGTGATCAGATCCACCCTATTTGGGTGTAGGCTACTCTGATTTGTTACCAATTTCAAGGTTGTGTAACCAACTTGACATAAAAACCGCATTTGGAGAAAAGGCTTTGATAAAACGTTTTGCATCCAAAACATTGAAAAATAGTAATTAAAAGCCGAAAAGGTAAAAAAAAATACAAAATTGAAATAATTATCGATTTATCTCACTCCAAATCGAAGATTATAAAAAATAAATACATAAACTAAAAAAAAAACTCCATAAACTAAACCTCTCATAAACTAAAAAAAAAACTTAGTTTAAAAATAAACTAAAAAAATAATAACTAAATGAACGACAAATAAGAATAAAACAGAGAAATACTTATATTTGATCCAAGACAAATAAAATAGCAGAATTTATCAATATTGTGCATAACGAAATAGAAACAAACCTCTGGCAGACAATTTTTTCGTGTTGATTATCTTCGCAGCAAATTCTAATCCTGTAGCTTTTTGTACGCATCGTTTTACTATCGAAAACGCTCCCCTAAAAAAAAACGAGCGATATAGGAGTAATAAGGGTAATATGGCAAAAAAGCGGCAATAGAGACATAGGAGTTAAACTGCATAGTAACTTAAGGGTTGTTAGTAAGTTTGGATTTTCTCAATTTCCACAATTAACTCAATTTTATCAGTGAAATTTTATCTGGCACTCGCAGCAGGGGGAAACCTTCATCACAGAACGTACCATAGCCCTCTCGCTGCTTACAGGGAATGTTTTTGGTAGCACTTCGGAATCCCTCTAAAATTCACATTCTCTGCATTCAAAAGAAATTCAAGCATAATATTTCAAAATTATCAAGAAATTCCGCCCTTGACAAACTTCCTGACTTTCGTATACAGTTTTATATAGATTTACTTATCCTGAAAGGTTAGAAGGAGAACGTTAAAATATTAAACCTAGAGCCAGTCCTTTTTAAATGAAAGCTAAATAAACGAAATCTTTTTCACTGGGGATCAGATTTCCCCTGATAATTCTATAATAGGATTGCAATTTTCTTGTTGACATACTGACTACCAAAGAGTATATGAGTGGAAAGTTGCTTGTGCTGAACAGTACAATCATCAGCGCCATCTAAAGTTTAGCAACTCCGTCAGCCCCCGGACTGCTGTACGCTTGTAGTTTCAAAAACTTTAATACGTAGGAGATGGAAAACGAAATTCTGTCCCCAATAAGCCTATCAGCTTGAGGTCAACTGACATAGCCTACTTAATATGTCAACATTTTTCCAATTTTTCCCTAAGATTACACAGCAATTTCCCCTTTAATGCTCTAAAATCGCATATTAATGATAACAAAGATAACATTTTCTTTTGATTTTTGATGAGGTCGCCAAACGCTACATTGTAAGTGGCGCTAGTAGTTTTTAATTCTTATCTTACAATATGCTCTTTGCTTACAAGGTTTAGGAACCTTATAAGTTTTCAATCGTCTTTGCTTAATAGCTAAATGATATTATCAAGCTAGATTACTATACTGTTGCAAAAACTTCAAATAAAGCTGGAACTGAAAACTTAATTTTAAAAAGATATACTGACACGAACAACGGAGAAAACAAGAAAAGAAAACAAACAATTTGATTGATAGTATTAATGAGCAATTTTGGCTAATAACAGTGGCTTCAATGGAGGGAGGGGGCAGGGAAGACATATGCCCCTCTGAGTTTTGAAAAATACATTCTTTTAGGCCTTTTCATTGAAAAAATTCCCTTTCATTGGAGGTTGAAGGGGAAATTTACCGGACAAAAAATAACAAACAAAACAATTTGCCCCCCAGGTTTTTATATATACATTTGCGCACCCCTCCTAAATTTTCATGAATTGAAGCCACTGCCTAACAGATGCAAAGAAAAATCATTAATAAACATAATCAGCGATAAAAAATAATTGCCAGGATTGCCAATGGAATTATAAAGATCTGGATCGTGAAAAGGTTCATGTTCTTTAACAAGCCAACCATCAAAACAAAGAACTCTGATTATAAACAAAAAGTCCTAAAATTTCTCCAACCAGATCATCTCTTGTAATTACAAATTCTCCGTGTTTCATTAGGAACCAACTCCTGAAGTTTAATGCATCCGATAATACCTTTGGAGCTTTTAAAGTTCCACATAAAAGACAGTTTAGCAACGAATATGCAAGCTTAATGGTTTTCCCACCAGTACTTTATTCCATCTATTATTTTTTTACCTTTTGTTTTGCTTTTCGTTTTTGTTATCATAAACGTTTGCGAAATCGCCTGTATCGATGTTTGAATTGTTCTATGCTCAGTTATCAGTGTATTGTTTTTTGCATATTGAATTGTAATGTATTGTTTTACAAACACCGTGTTTGCTAATGTAAGGTCATGTGTCATGTAACTACTTTAAGTCATGTAATTACTTCCCACTATTATTATAGTATACAAAAACTAATAAAACGAGTTATGATGATCATTTCGATTGTCAAGCGAAGGAGCTGAGAAACCACAGTGTACAACCCATTGGGGATGAGAAGATGCCAACACCATGAGAGCCCTCAAACTAAAAACCAAATCGTGAAAAATATACATACAGTGTTTTGATTTTGAGAAATCGATCTATAACAGGTCTACAATTCCATGAGACTTGAGCAGGTGATGGAATGTCTGACATTCCGACTGGTTGACATAAAATGTCCGCCGAAAAAGCTTGCCAAGAATTCCCCATCGGTTTGGCACAATTGTATCAAGGAGCAAATATATATAAATTACTAGGTCATGAGATATTCAAAATTTTTCTGCGAATCTCTAACAGACAAGACACTTGTCAATAGTAAAAACAGCTACGAATTCAAGACTCAAACGAAAGAGGAGTAGTAAGTTTAATATTAGGAGAGGGATAATCTTTGTGCCGTTCAATTACAAGTTCAGGCATAAGCAGTAATTACTTAACTTTAGAACGCATATTTTGGGCAAGAATAGTTCCATTGCTTTCATTTACATATTTTTCAGTTTTTATTCAAAAATTTCGCATGGGAAGGGGTCTACTGAAATTTTCTTTTTTTTTTGGGGGGGGGAGTGCACCAATTTGTCTCTAACTTTATAAGTGTTTCTAGTACCACTAAGTGACACTGGGAATATAATAATGGGATAGGAATTACATATTTGGAAAAATTGAAGAACATTGATCCATCTTTCTTTTCTTTTCACGAAACGGGTTACTAAAAACCAATCATATTTTATTTTCATTTCACAAGATATATATTTCAAAATAGGGGCAAAATTTTGCATTGGTCTTCTCCCCCTCCCTCTGAATCACACGATCTTCTGTTGCACTCTGCAGCGTTTAAGAAATTAAATAAAAGAAACAAGTTTTTTAACTGAAAGTAAGGAGCGACATTAAAACTTAAAACGAACAGAAATTACTCCGTGTATGAAAGGGGCTATTCTCTCCTCAACGCCCCGCTCTTTACGCTAAAGTTTGACTATTTCTCTCAATTCTACTTTATAAAACAGTAAATGACTTTAGCGTAACTTTTGATGAGTAAGACTAAATTTGATGAAATTCATATATTAAAATCAGCATAAAAAACCGATTCTTTTGATGTATCTATTAGTATGAAAATTCCTTTTTTAGAGTTTTGTTTACTATTTAGCCGGGTCGTTCCTTACTATGGTTGGTTACCACGAACTGTTTCATAACCACAACCGTAAGGCCCGAGACACACTTGGCGGTTTTGACCGGGCGTTTGTTTTACAAAGTTTTTCTTAGAGGTAGCATTAGGACAGGCACATTGGAGGGTAAAACAGATCAAAGCCTTTATATATCACATTAAAAAATGACTGTTAATCCAATCTGTGTGCTCTAAAATAAACGAAAAGGGGGTCTCAGGTCTAACATAGAATTGGCTATCCTAATTCGATGCCATTTTCTTAATTAGTATTAATTTGATACTCAAAAACAGGTCACCTTGTCGTTCAGACTGTTCACACAATGAACATCAAGGGAAGAGCGGTCCTTGTAAAAAGGATACAAACCTAAAAACGGAAATCTGACAAAAAAATATATACACCCGAAGCATCTACTATTGAAGTATATGTTTATTCCAAATGCCAAATTCCTTTAGTTTAGGATCGCCCATGAAAAGTTACAAGAACAATTTAGAAAGAGACGGGTATCACCGAAAAGGGAGAGAGAGCAATCTTTGAAATATTAATAATATGTAATATAATCAAGTTTATGATATTTCTATCATAATAATTATATATGATTATTATATCATATGATATATTATATTATTATGATTATTATATTATATAATATTATATTATATTAAATTTATATTATTTAATAAAATATTCAATAAAAATAAAAATTAAATCATCATATTGAATGTGTTTGACTCAATGAGTTCAAATTCTACGAGTTCGTGGTAAGAAGATAATTACATTTAAATTTTGTGGAATCACAGCTTCTCTGTAATTGTTCATGAGCCCAGTGATGTATTTATTAAACAGCTTCTACCAGTTGGAATAAAATTTTGCAGCAATGACCTCTCAGTTGAAGTTGGTACATTCGATTGTCCTGACTTCAGCCAAGTCAATATTTGAGGATCTGAGGAAATGCATAGTAGAAAAAACACAAGCTTCCTAGGGAGACTTGAATGAATTTTGCTCGGACAGTAAAAACTCTATTGTAGGAGCTGACCAAAACGCTTCGTCTGCGAAAAGCTCCATTCAGATGGCTCAATTTGTTGCTTCACAAGCATGCGAGAAACTTTAGTCACCATGAACCTAAGTTCTAGATTATGAATTAGGTCTATTTTTCTTACTCCTTTTGCTACACCCTATACGCCTTATTGCACCTTGTTACAAAAAAAATTGACAAATGCCTAAGCATTATTTTATTCTTATATTTTTGTGTTATCCAAAATACATCTCAAGCAACTTTCTATCCTCGAAGTTTATTATATTTTGGCAGATCTCGTCAACAGATAACTCATCTTCATCTGTTCTGAACTCTTGAACCTGGCACCGGAATCTGTCAATCAAGAATGAACTTAACTAGTCAATAATTGAAAAGCATTGTTTTGAACGTCAAATGAAGATTTTAGTACAAGTAGCTGATCTTCAATTGCAGAGTAAGTCTTCTTGGAAAATCGCTTCTGAAATTCACATAACAAGGCTTTACTTGTGATTTTGGAAAAACGGTGGGAAATGAGAGAACCTGTAGGAAAATTAGAATTGAAAATGAGAGTTTCTAGAGATTTTTCACTAGTCTTTTAGGGATTCTGATATTGCCAGGAAGCAGGGCTAGACTTAAACCTTTGGTGCCCCTTGGGCCAAGCGATTTGGCACCTCTAGGCCCAAGCAATTTTCCTTGACACGCAAAGATTTGCGGGAAAATCCCCAAAAAGTCGGGGATAGTGGAAACCCTGAACAGAAGGCAAAAGATGAGTGATGAGCCAAAAGTAATGCAAGAGAGAGGTGATACCGAATTCTCAGCTGCCATTCTTGGGAGATATCTGACAGTTTATAAGCAGCTGCGGAATTCCTGCGTTGTTTTAAAATCACTTTTTTGTGAATAGGCAGCACAGCAGCAAAGTGCACCTAGCACTTTGACGATAAATCACATCAGTTCAATTTTTGTTAGGAAAAAAATCGTTCAGTGTTTTTTGCGCCCCTCGGCATCGTGCGCACCTATGCCAGGGTCTATACGTAAATCTTAGCCTGCCAGAAAGAGGCAGATTGGGCACGAAAAAAATGCATCAAGCGATAATTTAGACCGTCTATACTAACGGTAATACTATGGGTTATTTAGGAAATAACGAAGAAGACCCCAGTAACAAAATAAAACAAGACAATGAAGAGTTTTGTGAAGACGTGGATAGGGCCCCAATTGCTCATCGCAGAAGACAACCGCGCAGTCGCAGAAATTACTATATTTGACGTACAGATCGAACTTTAGGGAAACGGATACAGCAACACAAAGAAACCACAGCTAAAGCATTAAAGTCTGGTAGTAGATTCTACATCCTTTGGTTGAGCCTCAGGAAAAAAATTTTTGATAAGCCCTACCATTGCGTAATATTTGACGAAACAGTTCTAATTAACAATAACTATGAATCAAACAAATTTTCCATGAAGCGATAAAATGTAAACAAAGTAAATAATAGTACATCCCTAGATAGATACTTGGGTGAGTACACACACATTCAACGTTATATATATATAAATATAACTTAAGTATAAAATTATTTTATACACTATAAATAAAATTAGTGCAAATGGGACAAATCCTTTTATTTGACAATGAAAAACACAACGTATGTGGATATTTTGGTAACATATACAGTGGACGTCATCCAGGGGAGGGGGCAGGGGGACGACACCCCCATCCAAAGATTTTTCTGGCACTCTCATTTGGTATTTTTCTTTTTACCCTTAAAAACTTAATAGTTTGGTCAATTATAGACCAAAGTATTTTTACCCTTGTCACAATCCCCCCTCAAGATTTTGCTCTAGATCTGCCCTTGCCGTCATCAGCAGACAAACTGCTATATGTGGGTTTATCTGCTTATGACCGAAATATCCAGAGAATTTATTGTTGTTTCACTGTCAAAGAAAAGGATTTGTCCCAATAGATTTGTTATTTGTAGGTAATAAATTTAGTAACCAATCAAAATGAACCTGTTTCTAGGCATACAAGAAACTAACTAGAATCTAATTGATAAAACTTTATTCAATCGGAATAGCAGGAATGATCTTTTTTGGTTAGTCTTGGCCGAACCTACGTGAGGTTCTTGCTGAGACTTTCAAAATTGATTTTATTACTTTAGTTTGAATTATTTGTTTTAAGTTTGTTTTTATTAAATTTCCCTCACAACGACAGTTGATTACATAGCCGAAATATTCGATAAGGCAGCCTTCATAGTCTTATCCACTATACTCCCAAAACTGATCGTTGTCCTTTTTTTTTATTTTGTTTGGTTATTCAATACTACATAGTTACAAACCAACTAGTACGTTTAGAATTAAGCTTGCAAAGTTACCACGAGTTGACTTTGATATATATAGGTAGCATGGAAAATCACCATTAGTTGTCATGGTTTTGGCATCACACACAACTTAGTAAAGAACGAACTCTAGCCCATAGTGACCGAAAATTTAAATATATTAAAGAAATGGTATCTTTGGACAAAACACGGTACTTGTTCATTCTTCAGAAAACATCGAGGTTGATTCAATTTATAGATAAGGGGTTGAAACAACTGAGACGCTAGGGAGATAAATAGGACATATGTAATTTGGGCTGTATATTTGCACATTAGGGGGAGGGGGGTAATTATAGCGGGGGTGCATGCGAAATGTAACCTAATCTAACAAAAATACCAACTAAATATTTAGTTAAAATAAAGCTACAATGTAGTTTTCCGCTGAGCCGCAGCTAATTCTGTTCGAGTACAGACATCAATAAATCGGTTATTGTCTGATATTACGAACTAAATTCTTGGTGTTTTCTGAATCAAACGGTTCGTGGTAACGAACTGTTGTAAGGAGCGACCCGGCTCAATAGTAATTAAAACTCTAAAAAATGGAATTTTGATACCAATAGCTACATCCAAAGAATCACATTTTAATGCTGATTTTAAATATACAAGTTTCATCAAATTTAATCTTGCCAATCAAAAGTTACGAGCCTGAGAAAATTTGCCTTATTTTATAAAATAGGGAAAACACCCCCTAAAAGTCATAGAATCTTAACGAAAATCACATCATCAGATTCAGCGTATCAGAGAACCGTATTGTAGAAGTTTCAAACTCCCGTCTACAAAAATGTGGAATTTTGTATTTTCTGCCAGAAGGCAGATCATGGATGCGTGTTTTTTTTTCCCGAGGGATGATCATATCGACCCAGTGGGCCTAGAATGTTGCGAGAGGGCTCATTCTAACGGAAATGAATAGTTCTAGTGCCCTTTTTAACTGACCGAAAAATTGGAAGGCACCTAGGCTCCCTCCCACGCTAATTATTTTCCCAAAGTCAATGGATCAAAATTCTGAGATAGCCATTTCATTCAACGTAGTCGAAAAACCTTATAACTTTGTCTTTGGGGACCACTTACTCCCCCACAGTACCGGTGGGAGGGGCTATAAGTTACCAACTTTGACCAGGGCTTAGATATAGTAATGGTTATTGGGAAGTGTACAGACGTTTTCAGGGGATTTTTTGGTTGGGGGAGGGGTTGAGAAGAGGGGGATATGTTGGGGGAACTTTTATCGAGGAATTCGTCATTGGGGAAGAAAATGCCCAGGATTTTCTAGCATTATGTAAAAAAAAATGAAAAAATAAATATGAAAAGTTTTTTCAACTGGAAGTAAGGAGCATCATTAAAACTTAAAACGACCAGAAATTATTACGCATATGAGGGGCTCACCTCCTCCTAATACTTCGCTCTTTACGCTAAAGTATTTTCAGTAATTTCAACTATTTATTCTAAGGTTTTTGTGATTCAGAGATCATTCTTGATGAATTGGGACAAAATTTAAGCTTTAGTGTAAAGAGCGAGGCACTGACGAGGGGGTGAACCCCCCTCATATATGTAATATATGTAATCATATATGTAAAAAATTAAAAGTTCTAGTTGTCTTTTTAAGTAACCAAAGAATCGGAGGGCAACTAGGGTTCCTCCCCCACTCCTTATTTTCTCAAAATCATTCGATCAAAACTATGAGAAAGCCATTTAGCCAAAAAAAATATGCAGATTTCGTTTTAATTATTCCTCTGCAGAGAGCAAAAATCAAAACATGCATTGATTCAAAAACGTTCAGAAATTAAATAAAAAAACAAGTTTTTTAACTGAAAGTAAAGAGCGACGTTAAAACTTAAAACGAACAGAAATTACTTCGTATACGAAAGAGGCTGCTTCCTCATCAACGTCCCGCTCTTTACGCTAAAGTTTTTTTTGTTTTAAAAAGTAGAGTTGAGAGAAAGAGTCAAACTTTAGCGTAAAGACCGGGCGTTGATGAGGAAGCAGGCCCTTTCATATGCGAAGTAATTTCTGTTCGTTTTAAGTTTTAATGTCGCTCCTTACTTTCAGTTAAAAAAAAAACTTGTTTTTTTTTTATTTAATAATGGACAAGTATCCAAAACTCAAGTGAAGAATAGAATTGGTCCTATGGTTTTTCGCACGTGGTTCGAGTTGTTTGTTTGTTTTTTTTTACTTAGACTATTTTAGTTCTTTATCAAGACGTTATAGAAAAAAATAATAAATGCTTCGTTGCTGTTAAATCATAGATGAAACAAACCAGGGCTAGAAAACAATATTTCAGGATTAGGCTATTCTTCCATAAAAATGACAACATACTGATAACACTATGTAAATGACCAACAATCATGTAAGAATAAATCAAATTAATCCTTATGAAGTAAAACAGAAGAGATAAGGCATTCCTTTCTATTTATCCACTATCAACAGTGCCTGGCGGATGACCGGCCCAAAACTGAATGGAAAAAAATATTGTATATATTTAAACGTGAGGACTGGAGAAAAAAAAATCTGTCACCTTTTCCCCAACACAGAATTTGAAGTAAAAAATCATTCGATTACAATAATTGAAAATAGACTATGTTCCTTCCGACAGGCAGGATAAAATCCGAAAACCTTTAATAAAGAGTCGCGGTATTATCCTCAGCATTTTGAATTTTCTCATAGATTGTTTACAAACTTTTAATAAAATAAAAACAATTAACTATATTAAAGCGCATCTTAGTCTACGCCGGGTTTGACGATTTATTCATATCATTTGACAGTTCAAAACATCATGACAAAACGTGCCTAATGCTAAAAAAAAAAGGCTAAACTAAAGAAGCCCATAAAACTGAGCAATGATACCAACGTACCGGTCATCTGCTAGAAAGGAATATCCATATTCCACAAGATGGACTTCAATGCCAGATTCTCAAAAATTTGCACTACTTTTGCAAAACAATTTTGCATGTGTGATTGCCAGGCTCAATTCTAAGTTTAGCCAAACCAACTGAGCTGCGAATATGTTTTGAAGACTATCCCCAAGGGAAGAAAAGATTTTCTTTTTTCAATAATTTTTTCCTGATAAATAGGAATGTAATGAAAATGTTAATATTTATGGGGGGAAGGGGATTAAATTGTCAGCATGCATCAACTTAGAAATACGCCACAAATGCTTCTAGTAACAACTCACTGCAGCACCAAGCCTCTTAGTACAAACACAGTAGCACATACTCCCCCTCCATTTCAATCTATTCAAAGATTTCCTCTTTGCACCCTCCCAAGAAGTTCCAGTTTCTTTTAAATCCTTTCTTACAACCTCGTCTTACCCCGTTTAGGGATGAACTGCTTATCGTCCGGCCCTAAATGGTTGGTCAAAAGGACGATCCCTGGCAATCTGTCCTCCTTCATCTGCAAAACGTGTCTTAGCCATCTCAACCTTTCTCTCATTTTAT
This sequence comes from Artemia franciscana, assembly GCF_032884065.1. Lineage (NCBI taxonomy): Eukaryota > Metazoa > Arthropoda > Branchiopoda > Anostraca > Artemiidae > Artemia > Artemia franciscana. The sequence goes on along the minus strand of NC_088880.1, from coordinate 26,524,887 downwards.
CCCTAAAAGCAGGATAGAGCCAAATTTGGCATACAACTTGATTTTTGTTTAATACGGTCAATCAGAGCGGTAGCCAAAAAATCCGTAGGCAGTTCCTCAGGGAGCGTCTAGCCAACGGCGGTACTCAGGGAACATCTAGCAAATTCTCCGCCGTTTTTCGGAGCACTGACGTTTCAGAACCATGCTTGACCACTCTCAACACAGTAGCTTCCAAATCTTGGTTTGCAGACTTATTTTCCCACCCTTACAAAGTTTTTCAACTGTGAAAAAAACACCCATGACCCTGAAATTACATACAGAACCCAGTCTAATATCCTAGGAGGACACTGAGGGCTGTTTGGATCAATTATTTGGCATTCTACACTTCACTTGTAAGAAGATCAGTCCATCTTTGAAAAAGTTGTATATGAGGGAGCTTCGAGACGTAAGTTTTCAGGGAAGCAGTTGAAATCAAGAAGTATATCCACAAAAAATTCACCCTTAATAGATACTTATCTCAGTCCCGTTTACAATACTCTTATCAATTCCAATGCTTACAATTTTTTACAAGCACCCTTATGAGACTTCTAATAATACCATACTTGGAAAAAGATTAGCATTCAGAAAAACGTAACAAAAAATAAACTTCCTACTGAAAGTTTAACCAAACATTCAGCATCAACTTTTTATTGCGTTTCCTTTTCCTTGTTACTTGAGAAAGGACCTCTTATATTTTGCTTTTTTTAGGCTTGAACCTTTTTTTATATTTTCCTATGATTTTCTGTCTATATTTTCTATTCTTCATTCTGCACTGAGTTCTCAGTCAAAATATTTAAATTCTTCATGTATTTCACTGGCTGCGATTGACCTCGTACTTCTTCATGGTTCAACATAATCTCATATTGTCAAGATTAACTTCCGAACGTCATTTATTTTTTTTTTTTTCTTTTTCTTTTAGCTGATTTTTTTTTGCCTTTTCTTCTTCTTTTGGCTACACCAATATAAGGATTGAAGCCAGGCAAGAGAGCTGTGCCGAGGAAGAGCCTTTCCACAGCCTGTGCAACATTATTTATCAAGACAGGAGCGACACCCCAGAGAAAAGCCTTTCTACAGCCTCTGCATCGTTAATTATTCAAGGAACCAATTTGGTAAGTTCTAGAACTAGTCTTCGAAACTAATCTACGGTGACACGCATAGGTCTACCGTTACACAGGGGAAATCAATGTTAGTACTTACAAGGCAATATCTTTCTGAGACTAACTTCAATATGAAAACAAATTTGTATGCTCAAAATATTTGATGATTTGCAAGTACCTCAATTATCTATCAAATAATCTAAATAAAAGCCTTCCAAGATTGTTCACAGACACAATTGTGCCCTGGAATAGAAGCCTCCCTTCCCCACCAAAGAAATCTGTCCAGAAGAACCGCTTCTGAGAGCTTTGGGTAGAAGCACTAGATTTTACATAATATTACGATATATAATCGTGCTTCTTTTTTTTTACTGGCCCAATCAAGCATGTACTCTGGAGTCCTTCTCCCCACCCCCACCCCGCCTCCTCTCCAACTCGATACTTTGGACAGCGCACTCTCAGTATATGTAAAATAAGCGTGTGTCTCTTTAAATGTTTCTGAAATCATCTGAAAACTCTTCAGGAAGAGTCACCCTCAGTCTCCATCTTGTGTAGACATAAATCAATATAAAAGAAAAAAACAAAATAAAAATATAGCTTACTTTCCGAGTTCTTCTTTCAGCTCATAATTATCACTGAATCGGGTGCAGGCATTATTCATTATTTCAGCTTTGTTTTCCTCTTTCCTTTGTTTCAGCTTTCTAAATCCTTAAATGCACAAATTTCTCCATACAAATTATAAGCCTAAAAAAATACGAGTCAAAACTTAACAGATTCAAGTCATGTGTAAGAATCTAGTGGATTCTACTAGAAATTGAAAAAGAAAATGAAAGCAGAAAGATGAGTAAGGACCTTTTCTCCTGCAATATGTAACTGAATTTAACGAATCTCCCCCCCCCCCCTGTATCCAAAAAGCACAATCTACTTAAGATTGTCTCACCTGTTTTCATACTGTACAAATAGTTTGCCTCGTATTAGGGTTTTGAAAGATGTAAAAATATCGGGTAAGAACCTTTTCTCCAGCAATATAGCCTACTATTCAATTTGACGTATTTGCCCCCTCCCCTCCAAAAAACACAATTTACTCAAGATTATTCTGTGTTACTATACTGTACATATAATTAACCTGCTATTAATGTTTCAATGAATGCAAAAAGTGGATATGTAGAAAAATGCATAATTCAAGTATCCAGAGAGACAGGTCAGTTTTCTTCAGTATATTCTTGCCTTTATGGCAATATAAGGATCAGTTTTCAGTTTTCACAGTCATTTCCCCTTTATTTGGAAAAATTAGCTCCAACTCTCCCCCCCCCCCTCAGTATTTTGACAAAATTGTGCCAATGGAGGGGGTAAACAGTTAACAGCACCCTTCTCTTTAGGGCAATTTTTGCTGGTTTTAACATTGTGCTTTTCTTGAATTTTCTTCTGTATTTTATTTTATAGATCTAGCATTTTCTCTGTGTGTTATTGCAATTTATCTTCTTCTTCACACATTTAAGTCCATTCTACATCTAATTCTGCCCGTGGAGCTAATTCATAAGTGTTGAGAGGGGAATGTATTTCCTTTTTGAATGGTCATTCGAATTATGATTCGCTTTTTTCGATGAAAATACAAGTCGTTTTCAAAGAAATTACCCCCCCCCAAAAAAAAAAAAAAAATTTCCAATATCTAGGGGGAGGGGCAAAAAACAAGGGGAAAGCATAATTCCCTCTCCCTGAATTGACGTCATCGATTCAGTTTGAATCTACTCCCTGAATTGACGTCATCGACAAGTCCATTCTACATCTAATTTTGCCCGTGGAGCTAATTCATAAAGAGTTGAGAGGGGAATGCTTTTCCTTTTTGAATGTTCATTCGAATGATGATTCGCTTTTTTCGATGAAAATACAAGTCGTTTTAAAAGAAATTACCCCCCCCCCAAAAAAAAAACAAAATTACAATATCTAGGGGGAGGGGCAAAAAACAAGGGGAAAGCATAATTCCCTCTCCCCGAATTGACGTCATCGAATTCTTCATGATCTCACAAGCATAATTTGTTTCTTTGGTTTATTCAAATTTCATTAAATTGATCTTGTCAAAGTTTAAATATTAAAGGTAGGTTGATAAGACATTACATCCCATTTCCTTGAATACACGTAATTGAAGACGCCTAGGTAAGAGTCCATTTAGAGGACAAGTTTAAACAGCCAAAAGTAAGATACAACAAAAAGAACAGCTTACATCAAAAGGAGACAGAGCGTGGGGAGGGGGTTATCCCAAAGGATAGCCTCAGGACTCTATCCTGTCCCTCTACAAAAGAAAACAGACTAAAACATGTGGAACTACAGACAGTCAGGCCGAAAACATACTTTTTGAAGCACTTTCTGGACATGTGTCCTTTATTCTTTATAAGAAAATTCCAGAAATCAATTCAAATACTGAGCACTGAAAATCCCTGAAAGTTTCATCTGTGAAGCCCAACTAACTTCCCGTTCTAAGGTATCTCAGGCATCATCAACTGATAACGCAAGGCTGACAAATATACAGGCATTAGAATAAAAAGAGCAAAATTGTCTAATCCAAGATTCCACCTGATGTGGGACAAAGATTTTCAACCTCACAGCTTTAAAATCTCTCTTTCTGAAATTTGAATTGTGGCCCCTGGAGTTTTTGGAGTGATGGATTCTGATTTTTTTTTTTTTTGCGCTTTATTTAATGTAAATTTTGGAACGACATAATGTTCAAGCATATAGAAATTAGAATGACATATTTAATTTCTAAATGCATAATTTGTCAGGATATTGTAACACAGCTACCAAATAACGACTATATTTTGCTACTCCTTATATTCCATTACTAGCAATTTTAGTGGTTAGAATGTCCTTTTATTGATCATTTTTAAGTAAACACAAAAAGGTGAATTTGTTGTCTCTATTTACTTCCAGGTAACAATAATCATTTTCTAATTATAAATTTTTCCATAATATCCTTCTCTAATTTTTTAACTGTGGGCGTGGGTCTTAGTTTACTATTTTGTCAGTTATTTTAACTGCCGAAATTAAACATACTTAAATGTTTTATTCTAGCAACAGACTTTAATTTGAGCCACCCAAATCAAGCCAGTTAACAATGGAAAACAACAGAGAAAATTAAATAGGAAGCCATTTGGTTTGTTTTGATAATAATATGCTGGCTTATCTGAAAGAGCAGCTGACATGAGCCAATACACTTTTCCTATGTAGCTAATCTTATCCTCTATCCTAGGTTAGTTCAAAGGTCAGCTAACAAAACTCCGGTGTCAACACAATCCCCCAGGGCCTGGAGCAGGCGTTGTAAGTTACGCCCTGGGGGCATATATAGTTCTTATGGAAGGGATGTTCGTATAAACTTCAGAAAGAGCTCATTTGACTGGAAAGTAAAAGTTCTAGTTCACATTTTAAGAGTCAAAAGAGATCCGGTGACCACTAGCCCCCCATCACGCCCTTTTTCCTCAAACCCATCCAATAGAAATTTTGAGATAACTATTTTGTTAAAAATAGTTCAAAGGTCAGATAAGAAAACCTGGGTGTCGATATAAACCCCCAGGGCCTGGGGCCAGGCGTAGTAAGTTATGCCCTGGGGGCATATATGGTTCTTATGGAAGGGATACTCATACAAACTTCAGAGAGGGCTCATTTAAATGGAAATTGAAAGTTCTAGCTCACTTATTAAGAGTCAAAAGAGACTATGAAAAGCATAAACCAATGTATCAATAATATTTTTAAGGACATCACATTTGTCAGGTCTCATCACATGGCTCAAGTTATCCTTAACAAAATGCAGATTGCACTTTTTGGCAAAACTATCATCCCAGAACTACCTATCAAAACTCACTGGGGATCTATCTACCAATCTAAGCGCTTCATGAAAGAGTCATGAAAACCTTTACGGTCTTTGTCAATCGATAGAAGGTGTGATATAAATGAGGGCATTCAGGATATCAGAACGGTGCTTTTCAATGGTGGGAAACAATCCACAAATGCCAAGACACAAGGAGGGTATTTGTATATGATCCTGTCCTGGCTGCAGCTACTCCGCTTGATCTGCTTTTTGGTGCAAACTCAATGACACAGGATGGATTCACAGATGCAATAAATCAAATCAGTGAGCTTGCTAAATTTTCCTACCAATTTTTGGAGGATGGTAATTCATTTAACAAAAGATCTGAAGTTGACTTTGTCAAAGTTTTGACTTTTATGAGGTCCTACAAAGTCTAATAAGACCCACTGTAGAAACCAAATCAAGCATGAAACAGCAGACAAAATTTTAATGGTCCATCAGTCACTCAATAGCAAAAAACTAGTATCACCATGCAGCTTCAAAAATGCCTAGAAATTTCTGGGAAAGGCTGGAAGAGATGTTCATGCTGCCATCATGTATTTCTATCAATAGTTCACTGCCACTTGACAGTGGAGGATGGTCTGGTGGAAGATGATCTGTCAGACATAGCATTATGGAACCACACATCCCATATTATCAGATCAGCTGCAAATTCAGCTCTTCCAGCAGTGTCACTACTGAAGAAAAGTTCATTTAGGAGCAGTATAATGAGCAAAGGAATAAGTGCAGAACCTTGTGGTAGACCAGTATCAAGTTGGATTTCTTCAGAATAATCTTTGTTTACTCTGACTTTGTAACTTTAATCTGACAAATAATCAAATATGAAATTTACCAACTTCTCAGGAAAATCCATACATCTTAAAGCCATCACCTAAGATGTATCTACTTACATAATCAAAAGCAGCCTGAGAATCAACTAATATAGCAATTAGTGGTATACCTTCTCTTTTGGCTTTTCTGTAGGCTCCTTCAAGAATAATGATGAAAGTAAAACAGTTCAAAATAGGGATGATACCTTTTTACTGACAGTGAAATATAAAATTATTTAACTGGATATTTTTCGAACACATATACCATTTTTAACAGACTTCATCTTCTCCTGGTGCTGCAAGTATGTTTGCTTCACTGAGGAAATCATTCAATTCTGAAAGGGTGAATGGGAGAATTACGTCTTCCTTATATTTAGCTTTACTGTGTTGTTTGCAAACACTTGGTTTTGCAAGATTATTAATTATAAGGTCTTAAAACTAGCAGCAAATGCCTCTGCTTTATTTTTGTCTGTTAGAAGATTAATTCTATTAACAGACAAGCTTAGGATTGTCTTACTACTTTTCCTATTACTTTTTGCCATTTTGTTTGTGAAACTGTGTATCCTGCCTGAGGGAAAATTTGAGTCAATTTCTGAGGTAAACTCCTCCCATGTCAATTGCTTTCCTCTCTTTACCAATACTGCCTTCTTTACCAATGACTCAGCCTTTCTTAATAACAAAAGTGTATGAGTACAGGGGTGTACTCACAGTGCATGAGTACAGGAGCTTTTTTACATTCTTCATTCCACCAAATTTTTGCCTGTTTTTTTAAAGAAGAAAATTTTATTGGGTCTGGTACCTGTGGAATTGCTGATCTTGCTGCACACTCAAAGATACCAGAGACTTTGTTGCTTGAGATTCCAAATCAGCTTCATCAGTCAGCTCATTGTAATTTGCTTTATCTAATTCTTCCTTGAATTGATTCCAGTTTGATTCCTTGGATTAAACTTATATGTTGGTTGATTTGTATCATATTTTTGGTTGTCAATTAGAACCAACTGTGCACTATGGTCAGTTTGCATTTCTAACACCCATGATAAAATGGTATGATCCAAGTTGGGCCAATTTGCAAATCAAATGTAAAATATTTATTATGTTTTATATTGTAATGAGTTGGGAGCCAAAACAGTGTGAGGACAGTCAGCTTTATTTGATGAGTTGCAATTCTCTCACATGCAACTATGGGTGTTAAAATCCCCTAACAAAATAGGTATTTTGTCATTAATCTCTTCTCTTAACACCTCTATTATATTATTATTTCCATTTGGATTATAGAAGGATGTTATCTTTAAGGGTGGCTGGTTCTTTATAATTATATAGAAACTAATTATATCAACTTCATTGGGATGATCCATGTAAGCCAAAACCAAATGGGAAATCCGATTCCTAACAAATATTGCCACATCACTGCCTCTCCTACCTGTTGACTGATCCTTTCTATATATGCTGAAACCAGGTATCATTATCAGTCACAAGGCTGTGGAGGTGAGTCTCTTACACACATATTATGTCAACACCATACCCGCAATTCCAATCAACTAATTCATTTAATATAATACTATTTAAAGACATCACATTCCATTGAAGAATTTTAAGGCTACTCACAGTTTGTTGTGGGGAAATCCCTTTTGTGATTATACTGTTTAGTCTTTGGTTTATCATTGCTCTATCATCCTTTTGATTTCATTGCTTTTTGCTGAGTGTTATTGGAACTACTGTTGGGGCTTTTGTTTCATTGAGTTTTGGCATGATCACTTCTGAATTGAGACTTTCCATTTTAACATTAGCTACTTTCCAGATATCCATTCCAAACAGGTTTGTTGCTTTTCTTGTCAACCAAGCCTTGATTTCCAATGAATCTTCTTTTGCATTAATCATAAATTGCATTATTAGGTACCTGCAAATTTGTGTAGCAGCTCTACTGGGTATGTGTTTAAATGTGAGGTTGTATTATTAGGCTGTGACTGGTTTTTCTGATATGCAGAATCTCTCTGAGGGCAACCCAGTGATGGAAATTCTTGCTTGAATTTTAGAAGTTTTTTCTAGAAGAATTTTTTTCTGTTTGACTGCTAGGAGTTTGTTCTACATAGTTTCTTGTGAATTTTCTTGCTCATGGGGGGTTTTTGTTTCTCCTGGCTGGTTTTGGTGTTGAGATTTTGGAAGCTACAACACTGTATGGAAGATTTGCTGTTGCTGATTATCCAAAGGATATCATGCTCTTCTTTGTTGCAAAGGACAAACATTTTTTTTGCATTGAACTATGGCCAAAAACCTTGCAGTTTTTACAATAAGCATTTGTTTCAGTGCAAGAATCAATTGAGGGAGCATCACTACCGCATTTTTGGCATGATGAAATTTCTTTTTTGCAATTTTTTAAGGTGTGACCATGCAGTAAGCATTTTGAGCACTGAAATGATTTTGGTTTAAAAACTTTGTAATTTGTTTTTTACCCATATAAATACAGGTTCAGTTGATTTCTGAATTTGCCTTGATGAGCAGATAAATTTCCCCCATCATTTTAGTGCTTTAGACAGACTGATTCTTGAGCTGTTACAAGGAATACAGCTTTACCTTGATCATCAACCAGAAATTCTTGTATTTACTTGGTTGTAATGTCAAATTCTAATCCATATATGACATATTGAGTCCAGTTTTGAGCTGATGGTTCTTTTCCCTCTAAAAAGGAACCAGAAAGGCTTAATGAAGATGCATACTGCAGTAATTTTTCCGTCAGTTTTTCTTTAGTAAAGTGAACTTCAACTTCTTCAAAGCATTTTATTGACCAGTCAAAGTTGTACTGAGCAAGCAAAAATACAATTTGTCTAATTTGTGTGGGTCCTTCTTCTTTAAAATGTTTTTGTCTGTAATTTCCTATGTGAACTCCAAATACTTTGCAATATTTTGTTGCTTGTTTTTTTTACAAAATGATTGGGGGTGACATCACTTAAGTTTTTCTTTCGTTTTTTGCCTGGTGTTTCTTTGTGAGTTTGATAACCCAACAAAGAGTTGGCTTGCTTGTTTGCTAATTCAATGGCTCCTATTGAGTGAGATGGTTGTTGCAAAACTCAAGATGGCATATTTTGGGTTCACAGGGTAGAGAGGTAATCTAAGCATTTCTTGGTGACTTTCACTTTCAATCTTTTGGAGAAGTTATGAAGAAATGATAGAGAAGCTTCTTTCTTTCTGAAAATCCTATAGAGCAGGGGAAGTGACAATACCAATTCACTTAACCCCTCCAATTAAAGAGGGGTCCCTCCTGGTGGGTAAACTGGCTCTTGCAATGGGCAACTGTCCCTCTTCTGCCCAATTAGTAGGAAAATCACCCTCTTTTTGGCTCTTGTGTCTCAAATTTGGGCATATTAGTAAATATAGCACTGACAATGTTGTATCAGCAACACTGTGTCAACTGCCAATTATTGACAGCATTGCAATGATAATTCAAATCCTCTGGGGGCTAGGAATAATGTCTCTGTCTCATAATAGAGTCAATAATCCATTCTGTTATTTTCAATGTAACACATGCATTTGTTTACCACCATAAACTAGGAGTTACTTCATTCTGGAAAGTAACTCCATCACTCCTTTAAAAGCTTCTACAACTCCAGTTGTAAAAGTGACAACAACTACCACAGTCCTGAAGAAGTGTTTGGTTATCCAAAAGCAGAACCACAAAAAAATAAAAAACTACAGACACCCTGAAAAAATAAAACTGGAAGAAAATGCAAGAAAGAGACTCTTAAAAGGGTTAAGAAGACTGGAACAAAACATGTTGAGCAAGCAAAAAAGGTCAGAAAAGATATTTGGTCAACTCAAAACATAAGAGTGATAGGAAGGAAGACTGATGAACTATTGCCTGATAAAATAAATAATTCAAGGAGTTTTTTTTTTTTTTTTATCCTGACTCAGATGAAAGTTTTTAATTACTCTCTGATATTTCAACAAATGCCGAGAATCTTCAAGCTGGAAAATTTTTCCCTGTCAATTCAATGTAAAAAATGCTGCCTTCTTTTACAATAGAAACATAGTTGAAAAATTAAGTGGTAAAGAAGAAGGTGTTTACAAAGTTTCTTACTTAAGGAAATCTAAAAAATATGTGAGAAAATTGATCTACCCTTCTGTGCCCAAATATAGAGATAGTGAAACTTAAAAAAAATAGTTGCTGTTCTTTCTTCTCCAACTCTTATTGAGGAAACAACAGTATTTTTTTGTTCATATTATTGACTTACAAATAAAGTGAACATACCACTCAATTCCTTCTGTTAAGCTTTTTACAAATATAACAATTACTTATATCACAAATTTTGTTTGTTTAAAGAGTTAGGTTGTTTGTTTTAAGTTTTAAGCCTTTTTAATACCCTAAAACTAGAAACATTTTGGTCATTTTCAAGAGCTTAAAAAGGCTTAAATTTGAATTAGCAATAGAAGCAATCACTATATTCATAAAGAGCCTTAAAAGAGGCATCAAGTGGTATGTTCACTTTATTTGTAAGTCAATAATATGAGCAACAAAAAATTTCCCAAAACAACCTCTAGGCATAAAACTTTGTCTTTTAATGTCAAGCTAAGAGATGACAATAATTGAGTGCAAAACAACTTCTCATTATCTATGTATTTGTACTTCACTATACATTTTCAATAAATGTGTTTAAAAAAAGTTTAGTTACAATTCATACAATGTCCTAACCTGGGCTAAGGGGTGTCCCAACCTAGGCTGGTATATTTTTTGAGTTCATATAATTGACTTACCATTAAAGTGAACATACCACTTGATGCCTTTTTTTTATGTTCTTTACAAATATAATAATCACTTCTACAACAAATTCCAATTTAAGCATTTTGTGACCTAGCCTAACCCTATTTAAAATAATTTTGGCATTGAAAAAATGTAGTATTATTTTGTTGAAAACAACCAAGAAAACAGTACTGAGAAACATAGTATTATTTTGTTAAAAACAACCAATAACTCATACTTTAATTGAAAATTCATCATTTTTAAGAGCTCAAAAATTTGTAGTAGAAGCAATAGAAGAGCAATAGCAAAGGATATAAACAAATGGTCAATTAATGGTGAAGTCTTGGACTTCTGAATTTTGGTGTCTGGTAAATGTTTAGTTTCATCACAAGCTTTCTAAACTGGAAACTATGCTGTAGAGCTGCATAGTTTCTATACAATGCAGTATTATGTATTAATAGTATGTTTCTACTAGAAATGCTAATTCTAGGAGTACATCCATTTCTGGTTTACCCTTCTCCTTCAGGGGGCAAACTAAAAATGTGTAAAGTGGGCTTGCTAACAGGTAACATTACCTGTTAAACAGGCAATGTTTAACAGGTAATGTAATACACTACCTGTAATGTTAAACACTACTGGTAATGTTGTAACAGGTAACATTACCTGAGCAAAGTATATTTATCCATGAGTCCTGCATTTATTCAATAAAGAGTGATAAACTCAAAATAAAACCTCAAAAAGATAAAACTCAAAACAAAACCTGGTTCATAAAATAAATATAGAATAAAGACCTTGCCCTACTGCCCACAGGGCTCATGGACTAATACACTTGGCTCTATAGGTAATGTTACCTGTAAGCAAGCCCACTCTATGCATTTTTAGTCTAGTTGGAGGGGAACGTAATGTTTACTTTTGTTCCAAGTGCTCTAAAGTGTGTATTACTGTATATAGCAAGATACTGATGATTGCATAGGCTATTGTTTCTTTGTCATTAGTCTGTAGATTCACCCCTGAAAGTTTCATTTTCCTAACCTAAACCCTTTCTGAGATAGCAAGAAGTCAATTAGCTAGAATTTTACAGAATCTTACTATATGCAGTAATATGCACTTTAGACAGCTTGTGATAAAACTAAAAATTTACCTGGTATCCTAATGTGGGCTGGTTTCCCCTATGTGCTAACTCAATTGATTTATATATAGGTTTTTTGTCTTGTACACACTTATATACTGTACTTGCAAGAAAAAAAAAAGGGGGCATAAAATGGTGTGTTTACTTTTTACCAAGTAAAACACACCAATAAAAATCCTAATAAAATTCTAGCCTATTAGGAATTTATTAGCAATAAAATCCAAATATGTTTACCAAATTTCATGAAAATCAATCCTCTCTTGGGAGAAAAAGATTTGTGTAGATGAAAGACCCTCTTTATGCTCTAGCCTACTATAGATTGTGAATCTAGCCTAAGCTTCAAAGTGTCATTAATCCTATTACAACAAACTTCTAAGGAAAAAGGTTCCAACTCTTCAATTATAAACCAAATGGCAGTACCTATATGTGTAGTCTTTCACTAGTAATTTTCAATCCAAGATGTACGAATTAATCTTGACTACACATTGATTTTTTACAAAAAAACTAAATACTTCTTCAGTTTCATGAAACATCTGGCGCTGAAAGACATTAAAGAAGAAATAACCATAGTTAGAAATGACTAATCCAGGAAGTGTTTTACGCCAAATTTAACCTAAGAGTTTTGTAAAATGAGCGAAATGACACATTACAAAAAATGTTGGAAAATTTTTCCACCAGAATGCAAGAAATTAAAACCAATCAGACGCATGTTGGATGTCACAGCTTGCACAGTCAACACAAAGCGATATGATACCTCGCTAATTCAAGCCATGTTTTATGTGGATGATTTACAGAAGCTGAATGATGTAGCCTACCCCTCGACCATCCTGAAGTTCCAGCTGGATAAAACATTGGGTAGGTAAAAGGCTCCACACGATTGTCGGTATATTTAAAATAACAAAATTTTGCCACATTGCCTTACAACCTTTACAACATTGCTTTACATTGCTTTACTGCCTGAGCTTGGCCACCCCATAAAAAGGACAGAAAAAGGGAATAACATGATTCCCGTTCACTGCCCATGTTCCCCGATTGACATTGTGCCGTGTGTGAAAGAAGTCTGAAGGGCAATTAATTGTGTAACTTTTTGCGTTCACACCTTATTTGCAAGTTTGAATGAATAACCTGGTGTGTGATTTTATAATCTGGTATTTGATTTTGGTGATTTGATCTGGTGATTGAGCATGCAAAGTGTCTATTTGAATTTAAAATGGCTTTGCATGATTTTTTCAAATCCTTTTTATAAAGCTTATTTTTTAATTCAGCACAAAGACTTATTATAATTATAAAAGTTAGGTTAAAATAGTTAGGTTAAAAGTTAGGTCAGCATGAAGAGCAAGCACAGAGAATACTTCATTACATGCAGGAGGGTTGAAACTTCGATAATTAACATCATCTGGCACACTAAAAATGAGCTATACGTTTGGAGGCTGTTGTCAAAATGAGGCAGCAAGTTAATTTGTATCATCCTATACTTCTCTCATTTTTTCGTAACCTTTGGCATAGTCGTTTGTGTTTCTCAATATTCCGTCCAAAAAATTCATCAGATTGCGAGAGATTCCATAATTTAAAGGATTTGCAAGGCATTCCTCAACAGTGTCATTGGGTCTAAAAAGTGCATTTGGCCGTATGAACGAGACTCAATTTCACCTTCAGTAGTTTGTTTTGGATGTGCCGCTAAATTGATTCTGTGATAAATTGATCCAGCTACTTTGAAGCTAAATATATTCCGACTATTTATGGTTTGATCATCCTTTCCGTTGAATGAAACTAGAGCAAATACGATTTCAAGTTTCAACTATGTTGATGAAATTTTTAAGAGAGCAAGTGACATCCTAAAAAAAGGCAAAAAAATTCATTAGGAAATTGAGGTGGTGACATTGCAGTTTGACCATGCAAGCATGGTCGAATTGTGATGGTGATACATATATATAAATATATATATATATATATATATATATATATATATATATATATATATATATATATATATATATATATATATATATATATAAATTACATAAAATTACAGAGAACCCTTCGAAGTGCTGGAAAAAAGTTGAACGCCCTTGTGAATACATTTGTGCAAATAATGTTCCTCAGCTTGAGTGGATAAGTTATTATAAGCATGAGTTTTATTCTCCCGATCCTGACCTTGAATTAGAATTTGAAAAAAATTAAGTGCTTGTCTGAAAAAAACACGAAGCTTCAGCATTTGTAATTAAGCCAAGTGATGCATTATTTAATTTTAAAAAAAATTAAGGAAACTCCGCGGGAGTTGATGGAATTTCTGCCCCACATTTTGATTATACTTTTCTTCACCACTTATCTCTACTTTTTCAAATGTCTATAGAAAATGGAGTTGTTCCTTGTTAATTTGCAGTTGGTCAAATAACCCCTATCCCGAAAAAAGGCAAATGGATTCTACAGTGTGTAATTCGTTCCAACCAATAACAGTTTCTTGCACTATTTTTGAAATTATTTGAGTCAGTTATTTTGGATAAAATTGTTTCTGAATGTTATGTCCCACCCCACCAGTTTGGTCACCAAAAAGGTATTAGCCGGGAGCATGTCCTTTTTATGGCATTTGGTATGTACCAAGTGACATATAGCGATCGCAAATTCTGTCGGTTAGTCTGTCGGCCCCGGTTTTTGTCTAGTTTAGGCACTTCCAGGTAAGCTAGGACGATGAAATTAGGCAGGCGTATCTGGAACAAGGCCAGATTAAATTAGGAATTGTCGTCTCTCCGATTCTACCATCTAGGGGGGGGGGTGAGGGGACGGTTAAATCGGAAAATCAGAAAGAATGAGGTATTTTTAACTTACGAACGGGTGGTCGGATGCTAATGAAATTTGATATTTAGAAGGATATCGTGTCTCAGAACTTCTATTTTAAATTCCGACTGGATCCGGTGAAATTGGGAGGAGTTGGTGGGGAGCCTAAAATCTAGAAAACGCTTAGAGTGGAGGGATCGGGATGAAACTTGTTGGAGAAAATAAGCAGAATTCCTAGATACGTGATCGACATAACTGGTACGGATCCGCTCTATTTAGGAAAGTTAGGGGGGGGGTTAATTATGGAAAATTAGGAAAAAAGAGGTATTTTTAACTGACGAAGGAGTGATCGGATCTTAATGAAATTTCATATTAAGAATACCTTCGCAACTCAGATCTCTTTTTTTAAATCCCTACTGGATCCAGTGTCATTGGGAGGGGGGACCGGAAATCTTGGAAAAAACTTTAAATTGGAGAGATCAGGATGAAACTTGGTGGGAAGAATAAAAACAAGTTCAAGATACACGACTGACATAACCGGACCGGATCTGCTCTCTTTGGTGGAGTTGGGGGGGGGGAGTAATTCGGAAAAATTAAAAAAATGAGGTATTTGTAACTTACGAACGGGTGATCGGATTCTTTCCCAGTTGACCTCCTTCGACAGGAAATAGTTATTAAATGAATAAATTCCGTTTAGTTTCGCCTATAGGCTATGCGTTATTGATAAAAGGCTGCATCATTTTCTTTCTTATATGTCGATAGTATCTCATCCTTGGTCTACATTATTTATTTGATTGTCTCTTGGTATTGATTGTGTTGCGAGAGCAACACTTTGGTTTTGTCCCGCTTTTTTTCCCCATGCCGCCGATCTCAGCTTATTCCTGGAAACTGGTAAGAGTCTAACCTGTACGGTTTTTACGGAAAGTGTGGACTAAAGGCCGGATTGACATATATGACTTTACATTTTGGAATGCTCTGCAGAACTCTTGCCTGGGGCCAAAAAGGATGGTTTTTGCTTGTCCATGAGCCAGCCTATGGTGTGCGAAGTGAAGCGGAGTTATATAGCCTATGTCAGAGAGGAGTATCTGAAGTTTTGCAGCCAAGCTTTCGTTTCATCAAACCATGTTTCTGCTTTCGAGTGGAAAGCTCCGTTCTAGCAAGCAAGCAGGCAGGCATCACTTTCAAATTGAAGATGGACTAAAATCTATAAGTGTTAAATATATGCGGCAGTTACCCAGCCCCACAGCCAATATATCTTCTCAATACTTCACTCTTTCCACTAAATTTTGTTTAGAACCTTTAAAAAAGCTTATTAATCCAATTTAACAGCCCTTATGTTTTAAAAGCCATTCTTGAATGATTCGAACAAAAAACCAAACTTTAGCGTAAAGAGCGAGATTCTTTTAAAAATAGGAATAAAAAAATAATGGAAGTGATCCAAGTCTTTGATCATTTTGATATTGCTGACCATAATTTTTCAGTGTTTGTCCATCTAATTATTTTTTTACAGACACATGAGGGAGTGGTCAGAATAGGAGAAAAAATATAACCATCTAAGATTAGAACAAAGCATTGGACAGACTTTATAAGATTTTAGATACATTTTGTGTGGAAGAAAAGGGAATTTTGGGTTTTTAAGGGGCACCCTAGATGCGCGTAAATTTTTCACTAAAATGAGTAAATTTTACTTTTCGGTATACAGTTTTATCTATTACGATAAATGATCATAGGCAACGCAATAGTGCTGCCTAAGTAAACAGCAATGTAGACAGAATGTATTATTTTAAATTTGTTTGTTTTTTTGTTTTAGACCTATAGACATATTTGTTTTAGACCTTTGTTTTGAACGTATAGAAGGAGCTGCCTTAAAAACTTAAAGCTCGTTCGATTGAAAAATGAAAGGGCTAGTGCCCCTTTTAATAGTCGAAAGTGATTAAATTTTTTTGTTCTTAAGTAAACTATTGCAACAATATACATAACTCATTTGAAACCAATGTAACTTACCATTGAAATTGAGTTTGAAATATTAATAAATATTATCAAAACAGGCGATGAAGATTTAACTAAAAAAAAGTTCGAGGTGATTTTGAAAAATAGTAATTTCAAAACAATGGTGAAAGATATATAGCTAAATATAAATGGTACATGGTAAAAATATAAATAATGGTAAAACACATTTTAAATTACAACAGTGCTAAGACAGATGTATTATAGGCTCTCCGCTAACAGAAAGAAAGATTACGTTTTTGCACATTGTTTTATTTACGACAATAAAGGTAATAAAGTTGTTTACAAATTTAATCAACCGTTTTCCTTGCATAACTTTGTTGACTTTTTATATTTGTCGGAAAGAGTTCAACTCTTTCCGGAAACTCTTGTCGGAAAGAGTCCGGAAAGTTCAGCCAATAGTCAAAGACTTTTCTAATAAACTTTTCCAAAGACGAATATTTCCAATAAACCACACACAAATTAATGTCGGTATGTATAATAGTGTATACTTGTTTAAATTTTTTAGCTTGATAAAACAATTGGGTTATAAAAAACATTTTCACCCAAGCCTCACTCATTTTCAATTAAGCCTGACATAAATAAAAGGGAAAAATGCTTAAGAAAATGGTTTTCTCAGATCCACATCTGGTTAATTCCGTTATATTCTATGAAAAGTTGCTGTGAAGTCAAAAAGGTGAAATTCTTGTGTGAGCGAAACAAAATTTATTGTACGCAATTTCATGAAACACTGAAGTTTTTTGATAGTAAAGATAATGCTTCAACGATGCCATGGGAGTTCAACATTATCACTTTGCTTCCTAAATCTTATGAAAGAGTATTTCCACATTATAGAGGTCGCTTAAAAATCCATTGAGTTGCAGAAGAAACAAAACATTTTTCGCAATTTGAGAGGATAGCCTTCCATATAGCGAATTTTGAAAGAAGTGAAGATGGACAGAGACAGACATACTAGCCTAAGATACCGTAGTCCAGATAGATTCCGTAGAAAAAGATCACGGTGAATAATTTATATGCTAAACTTTTAATAGGACAAAAGATAGGTAGTCTAGAGTTGAGGTGTCCCTAAACAAGTGTTTAGGGGGGAGGATGGATTCTACAAATTTGCCATTTATTTTGGTAGAAGCCTAGACTTGAGGCTTTTGAGAAGGAAGCATACTAAAATAAATCTTAGAATAATGGCAACTCAGTCAACACCGTGTGACTGCATTTACACTACAGTATATATTCACCAATTCACCACCATTTTCCTTCTCCCCTAGTGTGCAAATATATAGACCAAATTATATTTTTCCCTTGTGTTTTTCTGTTACTTGATCTTATCTGTATTGTTACCAGTGATTTTATCAGTGTTGAGGGTAGATAGGTTGAAACAAGAGTGACACATGGCAAAATCCAAGAGAAATGTATGAATTGGGGTATATATTTGCATATTATTGGAAGGTTGGAAAAGTACTGTAGAATTGTATCCTAAGGTTAAATTTTAGACAATCTAGCCTACTTTTTACTATCTTTGAAAAGGGTTAGATTAGGAAAATGAAACTTTCAGGAATGGATCTACAGACCAAAATATGTCCTGGGAAAGTTTTCAAACTACTTACACCCACTTCTTCTACCTCCAGAGGCTAGTGATCTTCAGAGACCTTAAAAAGTATTTGTATCATCAAAGTGAAATCTTTCAAAATAGATCTTTTGCTAAAATGAAGTGTCCTTCATGAAAACTGTTTTCAGCTTCACAACTTCATCCAACCCCAATTTATGAGGTTTCAAAGATCCACAATTTCTTAAATTTAGAAAAAACCTATTGATATGGCTAAAAATTCTACTCAAATAACAGGAATAGCATTTACAAGACTAAGACTAGAGAAAAGAAACTTAAACCAAAAACTAAGGTAATTTTTTTAAATCAAAATTTTAATAGGTAGGCCTATATGCTAAACCAGTCAAGTGAGCTAATTTCTAAGAATTAGAAATTAAAAGACAGTTAACATAGAAGCTTAATAATAACCTCCAAGAGTATATTTTTGGTCCTAAATTCATAGCCTAATAGTTCCATTTTCCTAACCTAACCCCCTTTCCAAGAAAGCAAAATGTAGCCTGTCTTAAATTTTACTGTAGTCTAAATGTATTAACTACAATTAAACTATTTTGCTTATTATGAAATAAGACTTGTTTATTTAAATGTTTTCTTCTCAACAGTCCCAATTCTAAGCTTATACCAGATTTTGTACCAACTGATTTGGTGCTATTAAGATCATGGTATACCAAGGTTTTTTACAGTTAAACTATTCACTAACAAATGATTAGCCTATTCATTGTGATTTTTCTTTTTTGTTGTTGTTTTTGTATTTTTGCCAGTTTTTGTGTAATCATTAGATTTGTTGACTCTGAAGTCCAAATTTACCCCTTTGTGGGGTTGGGATAGTGATTTAAAAAAAAGTCTTATTTCTCTAAGATAACTTTAGTTTGTTTGTTTTTTTTTTTTTTTTTTTTTTTTTGTTTTTTTTTTTTTTTTTTACCAAGACCAATATTCTTCCATATTGATTTCTGTCATTTATTTCTATTAGTCCAAAATAATGCTTTAAATTTGGAGTTTTAAAATACAAACTTATTAAGCATGGCTTTGAATTATTTCATCATCTGCCATTTTAACTAAAAAATAACCTTCACAAAATATTAAGTGTCTATAACTAAACACTGTCCTGACCTGGTAATTCCATCTGCATTGCAAGAAAGAAGGTTTGCCAAGGAACCTCAGAATCACTGTAAGCAAATAACAGGACTAACAGCACAAAAAAAAAATCAAATATAACCCTAATTTCCTTCAATTATGGCTCTGCCAAGGAGCCTCAAAACTTACTTTCCACTTCTGATGTTCTGATTGAGTTTCTTTCTGAGGCCAAATCCTCTCCACCAGATCCTTAATTTGAACATAAATATGTTGAAGAGCTTGACAAATTTTAGCCCTGACTCTGGTTATGCAGTATCTGCAATGTCTGTGGCTGATGCTATTATGCACCTTAAGCCAAAGATGTCACAAGGCATTAATACAATTCATTCTTTACATCTCAAAAATGATGGTGCTGCACTTTTAAATGGCCTTTCAGACCCATAACTGTATCAACCAGTTTATGTAAGCTTTATGAATCTTCTGTTCATAAAAAAGCTTCATGAAAAACGTCACATGCCTTCATGTCAATTTGGCTTTCAACATGGCAACATATCCAAACTTACAAAAAATTTCTGAAAATCTTCAAACACTTTAAAACTGGTCTTGAATTCAATGCTGAAAAGTTCAATGTTGTGCTTTTTAACTGGAAAAGCCCTCTTTTTGATGAATTTGTACTTGGAAATTCAAAGATCAAATTGGAAATACAATTTCTCATACTCATCATCTCTTAACAGAATACATCAAATGCAACATGTTAGCTTCATATGCTCCTATAGTCTCTGCTAAGCTTTTTTCAATCCCTGTTATCTGTCAATACTGTACAAGTGTTGCTCTCCCCTACATGTTCTACATTTGCACCCTTCTGGAAGGTTCTTACACATGCTGATAATTTTAAAGTCCACTCCACTTTCTTCTGTTTTGTAAAATACCAACTGAGATATCCAATTTGAACATTCAGTTCAAGTTTCTAAAGAAAGAACATAATTTTTATTTTAGTAAAAAATTACAAATGAATGTGCTTTGTCAGTTTAATATACATATACTGATATTTATTCCTTGAACTTGCAATAATTTTTGATATATTAAAGCTATAAAAGTGAAAATGCTTAAACAAATTTCAGTAAAGTGCAAATTATGCTCTTTTCTTGAGAAAATATAGGGATTATGAGCCCTACTCAAGTTAATTTCTTCTCATTTTGAGTTTGGCTTAGTTATTTACTGTAATTTCTCTTTGTTTTGGGTTTCATTTACTTATTGATACTGATTTCTGGTAGCTTTATGATTGGTAGATTATTTGATTTTATTTCTGCCCATTTTTGTTTAATGGAGTTCTTTACTTTTTTTGAAAAACTTATTTTATAGAAAAATTAATTTCTGTTGGTTTATATTGACATAGTCTTTTTCAGGGAAAAATAAAATAATAGTTTAAATCTTTTTCAATTTTTCTTTAAAAATTTATAGTTTGGCCTGTCATTTGTGTGCTAGAGAAAAATTCTCTACAAATTTTAACAATATATACTCTTTTGAAAATCTTAACCCAAATAATAGTGTTTAATTTAGTTTTATAACTCCTCTGGTTAACCTGAAAAATTAAACTTGATACCATTCCCAAAAAAATCTATCTATGATCTTTGACACCTTGGATGCAATACTCTTTTGATTTAGTTAAATTAAAGCAACTTTTAGTTTTTCAGCATAACCTAATGGGCATATTGAATAACTGGGGGGGGGATTGACCTACCCAATTACCCTATAGAAATAGTTATTTAACTGTTCAGCTGTGGTGAACAAAATGGCTGTCTTAATATTTTCTTTGGAAGTTTTTGGAAAATTATGAGCTGAAGAAGTCCCCTAATCACTTTTGAGTCTTAAACAGGGCACTAGAACTTTTAATTTCAAAACAAATTGGCTCCTTTAGAAGTATCAATGATATCGCTGGCTGTGATAGAGCAGTGCTGCCTATGATATTGCTTATATGCCCTTTTAATATCTGTATGCATATAGTTGTTTTTTGTTTAATTGAAACTCCCATAAACATTCCCTAAAAGTTTCTACTGAATGACCTTACTGTCATTAGTTACAGTAATTGTTGAAGTAACATTAAAAGTATTCACATACTGCAATCTGGCTTGTTCAAAATCTACCACAACTTACCCTGAAAGGCCTAACTTAATAACATGTAAGCTGTTATTGTTATATTACTTTGTCTCCCTTTTGACAATCTACAGAACCATAGTTCATTTTCATTTAGTTTAGTATCCACCTAAATATTCTTTGAAAGCTTCACCTTAATGCTCTTAGCTTGTGTAGTAGCAATAGTTGTAGTAGCAGTAGTATTATTAGTAACAGTATGCACATAATGCCTTTGTTTTGTTTTTTTCAACATTCACTTCCACATTCAGTGAAATTTTAAACTTAATACCATCAACTGTTTCTGAAGCATTGCTGATATGCCCTCTTGACAATCTATTTGGGCAGTGTGTTTTGATTTTGTTAAAAGCAGTTTCAATATTGCCCAAAATTTTGGCCTTAATACCCTTAGTTTTAGGAGCATAAGTTGTAGCACCAGTAGTTATAGTAGTAGCAGTATAATTAATAGTAATAGTCTTAGATTTAGTAGCATTAGTAGTAGCTATAGGAGTAGAAATGAAAGCAGTAGTATTATGATGCAAATATTGTCTTTTGGTTAGTTCAACATCCCCTGCAACAAACCTTGTAAGTTTCAATTTCCTACATAAAACTATTCTTGAGATATTGGTGATATGCCCTTTTGACAACGTCCATATGGATGACATGTTGTGATTCAGTTTACCATCCCCTCAAAAATTCTCTGAAAGTTTCACCTTCATACCCTCAGTTATGGTGGTAATAGTAGTCATAGCAGTAGTATTAACACTCAATTTAATACAATTAGCCATTGCTGTGACATTGTTGATATGCCTTTTTGATAACCTATGTATTCATATACTTCTTGAAAATTTCATCTTAGTGATCTTACCCTTACAAGTAGTTGCAATAGAATTAGTAGTTGGAGCAACAGTAATAGTAGCATTAGAATTGATAAATGTAGCAGTGGTAGTAGTGTGTGCATATTGCCTTTTGGTCAATTGGTCTTCCCCTTTAAGCATGCTCTGAGAGTTCCAAACCACAACCCAATTCTTAAGATATACTATTTTGACAATATAAATGCACATAATGTCATTTGTTAGTTTGAATTTGCCATCAATATTCTAAAAAAATTTTATCATCATAGACTTAGACTCAATAGTACTAGTATCACAGTAGTTGCCGTGGTAGTAGGAGAAGTAGTTGTAGTGTTAGTGATGTGTTAGTAGTAGTAGTAACAGTAATAGCAGCAGTATTAATAGTGATAGTAGCATGTACATCTTGCCTTTTGGTCAGTTGAAAATCCCTATCCTGATGCCCTAGAATTTCACCTTGACATTATAAGCTGTTCCAAAAAAATATCACTTTTGACTCTTAAAAGGAAAGTAGAACTTCCAAAACAAGCCACCTCTAAGGTTTATACAACCATCCCTTCCATGAAAACCTTAAATGTTCCTGGGTTATAGCTTACAACCCTTGCCCCCAGACTGTTGTGGTTTGTATCAACCTTGAAAGCCTTGTGTATGTGACCTTTGGCCTATTTTGAATAAAATCACTATCTCAAAACTTCTATTGGATGTATTTCGGAAAAATATGACGTGTGTGTGTGTGGGGGGGGGTTAGCTTTTCTCAAGTCACTTTGACTCTTGAAAAGGGCACCAGAACTTCTGATTACCAATCCAATGAACCCCCTCCAAGAACCTTATATTCCCCCAGGGTATAACTTAAAAACCTTTGCCTTGAGGGCTGTGGGGGGGTTGTCATCCTCAAAGAAATAATTTCCTGACCATTCAACTATTCTGAACAAAATTACTATTTCAAAATTGTGACTGGATATTTCTGGGGAAACAATGGACTTGAAGAACTTCAAATTTCAAATCAGATGAGTCCTGTATGAAGTTTTTACAACCACTCATTCCATAAAAACTTTATATGACCCTAGGACATAACTTATGATCCTTGCCCCAGGGCTCAGGGAGTTTTTTCAACCATCTAGGCATAGTTATATCTTTTTTGGACTATTTTGAACAAAGTGGCTATCTTACAATTTCAATCAGACGCGTTTGGTGAAAAGAGAGCTATTCAGGAGGGGGGCTCCGTCAATTTTAGCTATCTCACAATTTCAGTCAGATGCATTTGGTGAAACGGGTAGCTGGAGGAGGGGTGCTAATTGACCTCCATCGCTTTTATGTCTTAAAAGGGTCTAAAAAGTGAGTCTTAAAATTTTCAACCAAATGAGCCTCCTCTAAAGCTTATGCAACCAATCCTTCCATATAAACCTTAATTGCCCCAGGGTATAACTTACACCTTGCCCCTAGGCTCTGGTGGTTTTTTTCAACACCAAAAGCCTTGTTACATGATCTTCAAACTATTTTTAATAAAATTGTTATCTCAAAATTTCTATTGGTTGCATTTTGGGAAAAAAAACAACATGTGGGAATGGGGGCAGGGTAGCTGCCCTCTGATCAATTTGAATCTTGAAAAGGGCACTTGAACTTATGATTACTTATCCAATGAGCCCCCTCCAAATTTTATATGCCCGCCTTTTCTTTAAAAACGTTATATGCCCCCAGGGTGTAACTTACACCCCTTGGCCTGAGGGCTGTGGGGGTCATCTTCAAAGGCATAACTTCCAGAGTTCTTAAATACGCTGAAGAAAATGGCTATCATAAAATTTTGATTGGATGTGTTTGGGGAAATGATGGGCGTGGGGGGGGTTTCTTGACCTCCAATAACTTTTAACTATTAAAAAGGGCCCTAGTACTTTTAATTTCCTATTGAATGAGCTTTTTGAGGGCTCACTCTTATTGAATGAGCCTTTTGAATGTTGTAGAAACAAAAGTTTCTACAACAACTCCTTCAATACTATGGAGTACCCTGGTCTAAAAAAAAAAAATAAGAATAAATAAAAACACTTTGTGCCAACACTGTTCTTTACTTTGTACTTGTTCTTTACAACACTTTATTATAAAATTCTGTTAGCAACCGCTCAAAGCTTTACCTAGAACAGTTTTTTTAGAAAGCGAATCTAATTATGCCAAGACAGCTAAAACGAGGACTGAATGTAAAGATTAAAAAAAAAAGATTATTCTCCAAAAAAGAATTTCTCCCTTCTCCAAAAAAGAAAATCCTAGAAATGGGCATGACTAAAATAATTTGTTTTAGTATCTGCAAAAGTCTTTTGCTATGTCATATTAAAGCTTAATAATGAAGCTACAACAAATTGTGCAAGCAAGTCCATTGGTGGATCTAGTGAGGGGCAATACCCCCTTCCCTCTGGCTTCAAACATGCCCTGGACGAGACAAAGTTTTATTAGCAACTGACAATAAACTTGGTAACTAGAATGATTAAATCATTGTAAATAATCTTAACATAATTCTGAAACTTCCCAAGTTAAAAACCAACTTGCACATAACCCCAAACTGGAAATCAAACACTTTGTGGTAACTATAGTAAGTAAGCAGAAACTATAGTAACACTATACAAACTATAGTACATAAGTATACTATAGTACAAACTATAGTAAGGAGCGACCCAGCTCAATTGTAATCGAAACTCTAAAAAACGGAATTTTGATTACAATAGTTACATCAAAAGGATTGCATTTTAATGCTAATTTTAAATATATAAGTTTCATCAAGTTTAGTCTTACCCATCAAAAGTTATGAGCCTGAGAAAATCTGCCTTATTTTAGAAAATAGGGGGAAAACATTCTCTAAAACTCATAGAATCTTAAAGAAAATCACACCATCAGATTCACTGGATTGAAGAACCCTACTGTAGAAGTTTCAAGCTCCTATCTACAAAATGTGGAATTTCGTATTTTTTTTTGCCAGAAGACAGATCACAGATGCCTGTTTATTTTTTTTTTCGTAGGGGTGATCGTATCGACCCAGTGATCCTATAATATCGTGAAAGGGCTGGCTCTAACGGAAACCAAAAGTTCTAGTGCTCCCCCATTAATTCCCCTTATTAATAATGAATTAGTGCTCCCCCTTCATTAATAATGAAGCTACAACAAATTATGCAAGCAAGTCCATTGGTGGTTCACCGGATCAAAATTTTGAGATAGCCATTCCGTTCAGCTTATTCTAAAACCTAATAACTGTCTTTGGGGACAATTCAATCCCCCACAGTCCCTGAGGGAGGGGCTGCAAGTTACCAACTTTGACCATCGTTTACATATAGTAATGGTTATTATGAAGTGTACAGACGTTTTCAAGATACTTTTTCATGTTGGGGTGGAAGGGGGAAGAGGGTCACGTTGGAGGATCTTCCCATGGAGGAATTTATCATGAGAGGAGAGAATTTCCATGAAGGGGGCGTAGGATTTTCTATCATTATTAAAAAATAAACAATCAAAAGATAAATAATTTTTTTCACCAGGAAATAATAAGTAGCATTACAACTTTAAACGAACATAAAATATTACGTATATTAGGGGGTTCGTCTCTTCCACAATACCTTTCTCTTGACGCTAAAGTATTTTTAGTAATTTCAACTATTTATTCTACAGCCTTTGATATTCAGGGGTCATTCTTAAAGATGTTCAAGCTTTTGTGTAAAGAGCGAGGTATTGAAACGGCGTATACGTAACACCCCCACTCCTATACGTAATAAAAATACATAAATTTAGAAGTTCGTTACGTAAATTAATTCGTAAGGTACGTATGTTTATTACTCACAAAAACGTTCGTACAAAAAATAAAAAAATAAAAAATCTAGTTGCATTTCTAAGGAACCAAAAACTGGAGGGCAACTAGGCCTCCTCCCCCACCCCTTTTTTTGTCAAAATCGTCCGATCAAAAGTATGAGAAAGCCATTTAGTAAAAAAAAAATTAATATGCAAATTTTGTTTTAATTATTCAGGTGCGGTGAGCCAAAATCAAAACATGCATTAATTCAAAAACGTTCAGAAATTAAATGAAAAAAAAACAAGTTTTTTTTTAACTGCGCGTAAGGAGCGACATTAAAACTTAAAACGAACTAAAATTATTCCGTATATGAAAGAGGTTCTCCCCTCCGCAATGCCTCGCTCTTTGTGCTAAAGTTTTTTTTTATTCTTTTCTTTTAAAGTAGAGTTGTGACAAAGAGTCAAACTTTAGCGTAAAGAGCGGGACGTTGCAGAGGGGCGAACCCTTTTCATATACGAAATAATTTCTATTCGTTTTAAGTTTTAATGTTGCTCCTTACTTGCAGTTAGAAAAAACTTGTTTTTTTATTTAATCAAATAGTTCGTGGTAATGAACTGTAGTAAGGAGCAACCCGGCTCAATACTAACCAAAACTCTAAAAATGGAATTTTGGTACCAATAGCTACATCGAAAGAATCGCATTCTAATGCTGATTTTAAATATATAAGTTTCATCAAGTTTAGTCTTACCCATCAACAGTTACGAGCCTGAGAAAATTTGCGTTATTTTAGAAAATAGGGGGAAACTCCCCCTAAAAGTCATAGAATCTTAACGAAAATCACACCATCAGATTCAGCGTATCAGAGAACACCACTGTAGAAGTTTCAAGCTCCTATCTACAAAAATGTGGAATTTTATATTTTTTGCCAGAAGGCAGATCATGGATGCGTGTTTATTTGATTGTTTGTTTTTTTTTGTTTTTTCTTTTCCCAGGGGTGATCGTATCGACCGAGTTGTCCTAGAATGTTGCGAGAGGGCTATTTCTAACGGAAATGGAAAGTTCTAGTGCCCTTTTTAAGTGACCAAAAAAATTGGAGGGCACCTAGGCCCCCTCCCACGCCAATTATTTTCCCAAAGTCAACGGATCAAAATTCTGAGATAGCCATTTTATTCAGCGTAGTCGAAAAACCTTATAACTATTTCTTTGGGGACGACTTACTCCCCCACAGTCCCCGTGGGAGGGGTTACAAGTTCAAAACTTTGACTAGTGCTTACATTTAGTAATGGTTATTGGGAAGTGTACAGGCGTTTTCAGGAGGATTTTTTGATTGGAGGCAGGGGTTGAGAAGAGGGGGATATGCTGGGGAAACTTTCCACCGAGGAATTTGTTATGGGGGAAGAAAATTTCCATGAAGGGAGCGCAGGATTTACTTAAAAAAAACAATGAAAAAATAAATATGAAAAAGATTTTTTTTTCAGCTGGAAGTAAGCAGCAGCATTAAAACTTAAAACGAACAGAAATTATTACCCATATGAGGGGCTCACCTCCTAATACCTCGCTCTTTACGCTAAAGTATTTTTAGTAATTTCAACTATTTATTCTGCGGCTTTTGTGATTCAGGGGGTCATTCTTAATGAATTGGGGCAAAATTTAAGCTTTAGTGTAAAGAGCGAGGTACTGACGAGGGGGCGAACCCCCTCATATATGTAATAAAAACATGAGAATACAAAAGTTCTTTACGTAAGCTAATTTATAAGTTACGTATATCTTTTACTTATAAAAAGATTCGTAAAAAATTAAAAGTTCTAGTTGCCTTTTTAATTAACCGAAAATCGGAGGGCAACTAGGCTTCCTCCCCGCTCTTTTTTCTCAAAATCATTCGATCAAAATTATGAGAAAGCCATTTAGCCAAAAAAAATAAATATACAAATTTCGTTTTAATTATTCCTCTGCGGAGAGGCAAAATCAAAACATGCATTGATTCAAAAACGTTCAGAAATTAAATAAGAAAAAGAAGTTTTTTAAATGAAAGTAAGGAGCGACATTAAAACTTAAAACGAACAGAAATTACTCCGTATATGAAAGGGGCTTTTCCTTCTCAACGCCCCGCTCTTTACGCTAAAGTTTTTTACTGTTTTAAAATGTAGAGTTAAGAGAAAGAGTCAAACTTTAGCGTAAAGAGCGGGGCTTTGAGAAGGAAAAGCCCCTTTCATATACGGAGTAATTTCTGTTCGTTTTAAGTTTTAATGTCGCTCCTTACTTTCATTTAAAAAACTTGTTTTTTTATTTAATATCATGAAAAGAATCATTAGGGTTAACTTAAGAAGTCATTATAAAATGCTTTCTGATGAGAAGTCTTACGTAATTTGCAAGTTTGTGGCAGAATATTTACAACAATAATAACAATAAGCATTACTTTATATTCTTTTCATAATATAAATACAATTCTTTTGATGTCCTTCAATTTTCTAAAAACTCACTAAGAATTTCATGACAAACATTTCTTAACAGACGTTTTGTGTTTTCTTGGATAGGCTATTCCACTGGTTATTAGAAGAAAATCAAGGGTGCTACATCAAATCTTGAAGGACATTTCTATGGCCCAGAAAAGAGTATAAAGGAGGAAAAATTCAAGGGAATATTTTTCCCTACCAAGAAGAAAAAGTTTTGACACTCCATGGCGTAATATTACTATCTAAGACCACAGACTATTGTGAAATGTAATAGATAATATGTGCTAAAACTATTAGGTTGCCCATTTGTGGCAAATTTCAAATAGTCCCGCCACTTCGCATATCCTTCTCCTGCTATTTATGGAATTCCGGCTATTTTTCTGTTGCAATGTTGATCAGCAGTTACCACTGGAAATTTCCATATTTTCTAAAATTTAATAACCCCCCCCCCCCTTATAAATCTCGGATCCACCACCAAGTCAAGTCATAAGCCATACTTGTGAGATGGGACAGTAGTGAACTACCTCGCTGGCTCACCACTTTTCTTTCTGCTTTGGCAATCATAAATAATACAGGCTCGCACCATTTTTCAAAGTTGATCGAGCAACTGGGAAATATACAATGAATCGCTTAAAAAGGGAATGGGAGGAGCTTCTATACGCGCCAAAACTAGGCGACATTTTTTTAGGATGACTGTACTGTCTAGGTATCTTTACTGTGTTGGGAATGTACTAATCTTGCAAATTTGATTTTGAGCCCTTAAAGTGATACTTTGTTCTTCAAGTTTAAAATGTCCAATTCAGTTCTAAATATGTGCTATAGATTTAGTTCTAAAATATTCATTTTTTTTACATAATGCAAGGGAAAATTAATAAAAATTAGTGCCCTTTAGGGATGGAAGCCATGGAGGTCTATGCTTCAAATGACTTCCCTGGTGTAGTTAAGGCTTAGGAAGCATTTCTCGAAGTTTCCTTATAACAAACCTAGTTTCAAAGATGTCAAGAAACTCCTCATAGTGAATTGTGTCCAAAAGGATAAATTTTCGATTTTGCTATTCTGTTAGGCAGAAGATAAGCACACCAATGAATGTGCCTTTTAATATTCTTCCCAAATGAATTCATCGCTACTGTTGCTAGTTTCATTTATACGCTTGAAGTGACACCTTGCCCTGTTGGCTTATTAAAATACCCTTTAAGTCTTTATCCCATTGAATCCCAATACCCACATTATTCAGATTAATTCAAATCCAGTCTGATAAATTTTACAATTTATAATTCTTAGGGTGCTCTCATGTTATTAAATGCTTCTGTTAATTCATGGGTGTATTTTTAAGTCCAGAAATTTCAAGTTGATTTTCTTCAACAAATTGAGAAAAAATAAGATAAATTACACATTGCTTCAATCAACAAAATTTGAAGAAAATTGTAAATAAACAAATGGAATAAAATTGGCACAACGCTCCTTCCAAATACAATAATCACTGCTGTTAAATTTGCACCCTTACTTGTGGTGGCACCAAATGTAGCCTTATACAATGTGTAGAAGCTATAACGATTTTCTTCTTTTTTTAGAATTAGACCAACTGCTGTTTGAAATAAGCAAAAAAACAAAAAGGCAAAAACAAAAATCAGCAGATTTTCAAATGAAGCCAAGGACTATATCTGTCTCCATTAGATGTGGGGGAGGAGGTTTGCAGTGCCATTATGGCTGCAATGCTATTATGTTTCAGCAATATATTTTTTTTTTTATTTTGATTTCATTCATTTTATTTTGATTTAAATCATTCATTTATCATCAGCAATCTTATTAATTTTGTTTATTTTTTAATTTTTTAAAAAGCTACTTATTTTCACTAGGGCAGCATTCAAAATAAATTCACAATTTTACTGCTAAGTTTATTGCTAAAAAGGAAACCCTTTTTTTTTATTAACTTTTTTCAACTTATGGCAATAGAAAAGTTTTCCTGAAAAGGCTACCAACGTTTCCAACTTATTAAATGCTGAAATGACAAAACTAATGATTTATAAATTGTTGAATTTAGATTTGATTCTAACAAATCAACGCATGTAGAACATACGATTGTTAAATATGATCTTAGTATTAGATATTGAAGTAAACTGCATGTTTTCATCTTAGTTACCTGTGCCAAAAAAAATGGAGTGTCATTTTAAGGATTCAAATTGGAATTTTGAACAGTAGTAACAAATGTACCTGAAAAAAGATTTGAAACAGGTGCATCAAGGGGTGTGTTCATGTTCTACCTAGCAAAGTAGGTAGTAGTAGTAGTAGTAGTAGTAGTAGTAGTAGTAGTAGTAGTAGTAGTAGTAGTAGTAGTAGTAGTAGTAGTAATGCTTGTGTGCATGGTCTCTCCTGAACTAAACACTGTAATAAAACCAGAGTAGAACATAATTTTTGAGAAGAATCTGTATGATTTAGAACCTGCACTCTTTACAAGAATTTATTCTGAAAAAAGAAGTAAGAGAAGAATTCACAAAAGCTTTAAAGAATGTACAAAGGCTGCATCGTCCATTTTTAGAAATAAGAACATAAATTTGTTTAGGTTTCAATTTTTTGGGCACTAGCCCTAAATTAACATTAAGAAGACAAAGCTACTGAAAGTGGGAATAAGTGAAGGTCAAGAGATTATGTTGGGTAATGAAAAGATTGGGGACAGCTTCACTTACATATGTATTATTATTAGCAAAGATGGTGGATACAGTGAAAATATTAAAAGAAGCCAAGGTCCAGGGTGCTATTTCACAGTAGAAAAAATTTGGGAGCATGGGAAGATTAGTCTGCAAATCAGGACTTGAGTATTGGAAACTACAGTGATTGCAGGATCAAGTATGGTTCTGAAATGTGGGTGCTCCAAAAGTCAGACTGTCTTCAAAAGTCAAAGGCAAGATGTTTCCCAGAGATGTTATCTACAGATTGTTTTGGGTACCTGTCTGACTGACCATATTGCAAACAGTAATCTGTATGAAAAGTGTGGTTTTATCATCTTTCAAAGGCCATAATGAGAGAAAGGTTGAGATGTTCTGAATATGAAGGTTGACAGATTGCCAAAGTTTGTCCTTGTTGGCCAATCATGTAGGACCAAACGAAAAGCAAGTTATTGCTGAACGGGGTGGGAGGAGGTCATAAAGAAATATTATAGAGTAATTAGAACTTCTTTAGAAAACAAAAAGAGGCAAGCTTTGAATAGATTGGGGTGAGGATGAGCATGTATAGTTGTGTTGGCATCAGGTAGGTTGATGTTGCAGTGAGTTGTCTATAGTTGTAGTTTTAGTATTGTCTGAAATATTGTCTTCTAGTAGTATTTTCAATTTTCTTAACCTTAATTTGTTTAAGTATTCCTAACTTTTTATGTAGAAAAACAAGTTTGAGTTAATAGGCTGACAAAATCACTTCACATGATAGCCCCTCTTTCCATCAACAATGTTAGGAAAAAAATTTTAAAAATAGGGCAAGTAAAACCAATGCCAACTGGATATGATTTTTCATTGTTCTATAGTTCTTTAGTGTACATTTTCAAGCCCGATTTATCTTTGATGTTTTACTTCACAAAATTATCTTTAGAAATGTGTCTTTACAAGCAGGAAGATGCATAAAGAGTATATTGTCCAATTCTTTAACACCATGCTTTTCACCTCATTCAGTTTGAGACTTTTTTGTCAATTTATTTCCAATTCCCCATTTGTTTTTTCAATTTCTCAACATCACATTATATCAAAATCCAGCTTGTAGAGGCTCCTTGACTGAAATCCAAATCATAATGCCAAGCCTTACCAACTCCAAATCATGTATCCAATCTTCATCAACTCAAAAGGAAACTGACATCTGTTTTGGAATATCCTGAAAATATTTAGTTGTTTTTTTTTTTTTTTTTTTTTTTTTTTTTTTTTTTTTTTTTTTTTTTTTTTTTTTTTTTATTTTATCCATCTGGTCTGGCTGCAACATCAAGAAGAGAGAAGAGGGTCTTATTCCCATTCAGGCTGAAAGGATACCTCATAAAATGTTTTAAAAGAAGAAGTTTGGGAAATACTTTTTCCAAGAAAAGTAAAGAACTACATTAAACCAAAGAGCAGCAGAAATAAAGTCAAATAATAATTCAAACTTAAAATGAACAGAAATTACTACTGACAGGAGTGTCACTTCCTAAGTCTTCTGGAGGTTTATTTTCGCTTTACTAAAAATAATTTTTATTTCAAGTTGTGTCTTTTTATTTTCGTATGTCTTTCGTATGTCTTCTTTTTTTAAAAGTTTATATATATATATATATATATACTAGCTGTTGGGGTGGCGCTTCGCGCCACCCCAACACCTAGTTGGTGGGGCGCTTCGCGCCCCCCCAAGCCCCCCCGCGCGCGTAAGTCGTTACGCGCCATATTAGTTACGCGCCATTGTAGTTGTGTCCCTGTGTCCCACCTGTGAATAGAGATAGATATAAATATATGTTTTTAACTACGTAAAACCTGCGAATATACAACATTCTTCGCTGTCCCATTGTCTGTGCATATAAATAGATTGTCAGGTTTACTGACTCTTGAACATGCAACATATAATTGTCCATGGGAAAAACAATCCGTATTCAGATCTATACCTCATTATTCTAATGATGTGTCCCTGTGTCCCGGTCGTCATTTATATTCCCTGTGTCCCGGTCGTCATTTGTGTCCCGGTGTCCCAGTTTGTAATTTCTCTTTGAGTGTCCCGGTCGTCATTTATATTCCCTGTGTCCCGGTCGTCATTTGTGTCCCGGTCTGTAATTTCTATTCGAACAATCCCTGTGTCCCGGTCGTCATTTATATATCCCACCTGTGCCCCCGGCGTCCCCGTTGTAGTTGTGTCCCTGTGTCCCGGTCGTCATTTATATTCCCTGTGTCCCGGTCGTGATTTGTGTCCGGGTGTCCCAGTCTGTAATTTCTCTTTGAGGTTCCCGGTCGTCACTTATATTCCCTCTGTCTCGGTCGTCATTTGTGTCCCGGTCTGTAATTTCTCTTTGAGTGTTTTTTCTTTTTAGTTTTTTTTAGTTTTTTACCTTTTTTCTTTTTTCAGTTTTCTTTTTCTTCTTTATTTTTTTGCGTCACTATGAAGTTCATATCGACGAACCTTTGTTTTTTTAACTTAAATCTGGTAGGCATTGATGACCTTATCCAAGTCAAAATCCCAAACCCAATCATCATCGCTATCATTTTCAGTTTTGATATGTTTTGACTCTCGCTGTCCAGGTGGATTTTCATCTAACTGCGCGGTTTTGCGTTCTTTAGCCGCAAGCCTGTTTTCTTGCTGTTCTTGTGATTCCTCGGAACGCTTTCTTTTCTTACTTTCTCTATCAGCAGCAAGTTTTTTGGCATAAACTCTTTGAGCAGCTTCCTCGGCTGTTGCCATTGTAGGTTCTTCAGTCATTTTACAATTAAACATTTTTCCGTGAACAAATGTCTTAAATACCGTTAATGACGTCACCGTCAAAGCAAAAATGACGACAACTAATTTCATGACGTCAGTCAACACAGAAACATGACGTCACCTGATTCACAGACAGACACACAGACAGACAACTTATTTTTATATATATATATATATATATATATATATATATATATATATATATATATATATATATATATATATATATATATATATATATATATATATGTGTATATATATATATATATATATATATATATATATATATATATATATATAGTCTTTTATTTTGTTAGCTTGTTTTGTTTCAGAACTAACCATTTAGTTTTTCAACTTATATTTTAAGTTTTTGTGCTGTCTGTTTTAAAAATTTACATGTCAGATAGTTCAAACTTAATTGAACAACTTAGTTTTAATGTTAAAATTTTAACATATTGGTTGAATTCCGATTATTTTTTCATTTCTTAAGACTAATATTTTTTTAAATGAAGAAATGAAACGTAGAGTAGTTTTAAAAGCTAAGCTAGAGTTCATTTATTTAAAGTAAGTTTTCAGAAACATTAAAGAATATAGCATTTTGTTTCTGGAGTACATAGACAAGCAATGATTTATAAATTGGATGTAATTCTGGTCACCTGTGTTTTGCAAATTCATAAGTTTTGCTTCAAAGTGGCTCTAAAAGATTCGATTATATCACCTACTTTAAACCCGACTCTACGGCTTAATTCTTATGCTTAGATTAAGAACAATAAAAAGAATCATATCTTTGGATTGATGGCCATACTTGAGAAATATTTCGTGTGTTTTTTTTACTGTTTTACTTCATGTTTTTTACCCATATTTCATGATTTTTTTGTTTTCAAGAAATTGAACTCCCAAAAAATAAGCTGACTGTTTATGAAATAAACTGAAAATGTCCCTGTTCATTACTCTGATCATCTAAACCGCTATGTACAAATGCAAAACGTGGACCATAAAAACAGGAGACGAGACAGAACTCCCGGCTTTAGAGATGACATACCTCCGTTGCATTGTCAGTGTTGTCGCTCTGTCAAGTACACTAACCAAACGTCACAAATACAGAAGAAAAACAGAAAACATTTGTCCTCGACGAGGTCGAGCTCTGCAATTTTATGTGAGCTGCTATTTTTATTACCATCTTCAGGAATTGTGAAATACATAAGAAAAATACTACACTTCCCAACAAATAGTTAACAGAAAATCAGCTGTTTAAACTGAGGTAATGCAATGAGACTGAATGTGTTCTGTATTCATTTCTTTTTGTCTTGAATTATGTCCATTTGCATAAGAAATCATACTGATACTTAAGCTTATTAGCAATATTCCTGAGATCTTGCGCTAATACCCGTCCAAATCTCATGTTCTTATAATAGTTCAAGTATAGGCTATATTAAATTCACTTAGTGACCCTTTAAAAAGATTTTCTACGCTAGTCGACTTTTTAGATTTATATATTTGGTCAAAACTTCTGAAATTGACGCAGCTTTTAACACAGCTACGCATGCTCCTCTTCCATCCCAATCTATTCAAAGCCTCCCTCTTTACACTTTCCCAAGAATTTCTACTTTCAATTAAACCCTTCCTCACGACCTCGTTCCACCCAAATTGGTGAAGACCTGCTTTTCATGTGGCCAAAAAGGACAATCTGTCTTTTTTCTTCTGCAGAGTGCACCTTAGCCATCTCAACCTTTCTCATTATAGCCCTAGAAAGCGGAATAGAACTGCTTTATTCGCACAACCTACTGTTCGAAATATGGTTATTCTGAGGGGCACCGAAAAGAATCCGTAATTTCTCTGGAGAACATCTGACAAATCCTTTTTTTTTGGAGGACCCATGTTTCAGGACCCTACTTGACCACTGTCATCAGATTTTGGTGAGCAGTTGATATATATTGTTCAAATGATAAAATACACACATGCTATTTCTTTGGTTCTGAAGATACCAGGCTCGCTATATATATTGTTCAGATGATAAAGTACACACATGCTATTCCTTTCGTTCTAAAGGCCAGGTTTGAAGACCCTCCCAAGAACTGAGAAGTGCCATAGGAATTCGTCCTTTTTGGTTACGTAAGAGTGTTCGAAGCCTTAAAATCATCTGGCAGGCATCAGTGCCGACTGACCGTCCCAAAGACAAAGGGTCTATTTTTCAACTCTCCTATTAGACTAGCTACCATTGAGAGCTATTGAGAATCTGTTGCTTGACTGTGAAATTCGATTGAAAAGAGTGTCAAGTTTTATGTTTCCTGTGTCAGCAAGGTTTTCGATTGAAGCAGATAATACCAAAGCAAACTCTAAAAGCTACCAAATTGGATATTTCCTTTGAGCTGATTTTTAGCGTTTTATAGCAGATATGCTAGAATATTTTTTAAATCTGCCTCTTTCTTAACTTAAAAGAAAATGCTGCTCTGTTAAATCGAAAAAATCCAAACTTTCTAATGATGTAAGTTTCATTAAAACTGAATATCCCTGTCTACAGTACAAAACAGGAAAAGATGAGTGGTTTTCTGAAAAAGTAGTTGTCCGCTTTTAGTTTTTTGTTTGTTCGGATCTCTTATCTTTTAGTAGTAGTCCTAGTCTCATTAGTAGTAGCAGTTGAGATGAATACACAAATAATATTTTGAATGACAAAATGTCCTAAGCTCTGCAAGATAAGACAAGATCACCCAATCAATTAGAAATAGTTTGGTCACACAAACTAAAGTTTTTTTTTTATAATGTACAAGATCGGGTGATCCTTTAATGTAGCTAAAATATAAAAGTGCTTAAGCTGTGCTATGGCTCTGTCACCACATTGCCAAATTCTTAGAGAAAAAAAAGAGCATTTTCCTATGAAAAATTTGACTATAATCCCAAAGCGCTTAAGGCGTGCAATGGCTCTCTTGTCACATTGTCAAATTTTTGGAGGTCTTAAAAGGGAGCATTTTCCAATGGGAGGTGAAACTATGAATCTAAAAGTGCTTAAGGTGTGTGATGATTATTTTTCTATTGGTTGGCTTTTTTAAAAGAGAATTATGTGAAAAAAATAAAAAAGGGAGAGAGTAGAAATAAAGAGAGTAGTGGATGGGACTAAATAAATGAATCATAAGAAATAATTTAAATAATAACCTTTACATTGGCCTGCTATCAAGGTTGATTATGAAGCTAATTTTAATAGTTTCAAAGATAAAGAAAATCTAAGCAATAATAGACGATAAATATCCTTAGTATAAATAAAATCAATAAATAAAGTTTTCATATGATATATGCCTGTTTTTTTGTTTTAATGCTTGATTTTTTTCTTCAGGAGCCGATCCAGGTCTCGGAGCCCAAAGGCTGAAAGAGTGTCCAAAAATGACAGGGTTCTGAAGGATGTTACCAAGGTAGAAGAAGAAGAAGACGAGAAGCTTTCATTAGATAACAAAAGAAAAGAGCCATTTTCATTGGAAGAACTGATTGCTAAGAAAAAAGCAGAAGAAGAAGCAGCAAGCAAACCAAAATTTTTATCGAAAGCTGAACGTGAAGCAGAGGCTTTAAAACGGCGTCAACAACAAACAGAAGAAATGCGAAGGCTTCAAGATGAAGAAAGAAAGAAGAGACTTTTATTTATGCACGGGGGTCACAATGAAAGAGAGGCCGAGCGAGAACCTGAACGGCATCGTGAACAGGAACGATATCGTGAGCCAGAAAGATATCGGGAACGCGATAGGGACCGAGAAAGAGACAGGGATCGTGACCGTGACAGAGGTCGGGATAGAGACCGTGAGAGTAGACATGATCGGGAAAGAGACCTAAAGCTTGGTGACGACAAAGATAAGGAAAAGGAAATGGAAGCTATAAAAGAAAGATATTTAGGTGGTGCAAAGAGACGGCGTCGAATGCGCCGCCTAAATGAGCGAAAGTTTGTTTTCGATTGGGACGCCAATGAAGATACATCTGTTGACTATAATCCAATTTATAAGGAAAGACACCAGATACAATTTTTTGGTCGAGGTCACCTTGCTGGTCTTGATATTAAACAACAGAAAAAAGAGCATACAAAATTTTATGGTGAGCTACTAGAAAAAAGACGGACTGATGAAGAAAAGAGCCAAGAAACCGTTCGTCTTGGTAAAGAAAAACACAAAGAGGATAAGCAAAAGTGGGATGACAGACATTGGTCAGAAAAAGAACTGGACGAAATGACAGAAAGGGATTGGCGTATATTTCGTGAAGACTACAATATTTCGCTTAAAGGGGGTAAAATACCAAATCCTCTTCGCACATGGAAAGAGGCAGGTTTACCCCAAGAACTTATGGAAATAGTAGATAAGGCTGGATATCTTGAGCCAACCCCCATTCAGAGACAAGCAATACCCATCGGCTTACAGAATCGCGATATTATCGGTGTTGCTGAAACTGGCTCTGGTAAAACATTAGCGTTTTTGTTTCCTCTTTTCGTTTGGATTCAGTCTCTGCCTAAGATTGAGCGCTTTGAACAAGCTGATGAAGGACCTTATGCTATCATTATGGCTCCCACCCGTGAGTTAGCTCAGCAAATAGAAGAAGAGTGCATAAAGTTTGCTACCCCTCTGGGCATGAGAACTGTAGCTGTTATTGGTGGGCTGTCTCGAGAAGAGCAAGGTTTTCGCCTTCGTCTTGGCTGTGAAATAGTTATTGCTACCCCAGGTCGTCTGATTGATGTCCTTGAAAATCGATATCTAGTGTTGTCTCGTTGTACATATATTGTGCTTGACGAAGCTGACAGGATGATTGATATGGGTTTTGAACCTGATGTGCAAAAAATTCTAGAGCATATGCCTGTCACAAATCAAAAACCTGATACTGATGAAGCAGAAGATATGGAATTATTAAGAGCTAATTTTCTATCAAAAAAGAAATATAGACAAACTGTCATGTTTACTGCCACAATGCCCCCTGCTGTCGAACGCCTTGCCAGGACATACCTTCGTCGACCAGCTATTGTTTATATTGGTTCTATTGGCAAACCTGTCGAGCGTGTTGAACAGCTTGTTTACATGGTATCAGAAAACGAGAAACGTAAAAGATTACTTGATATCCTTAATAGAGGAATTGTACCTCCTATTCTTATATTCGTCAATCAAAAGAAGGGAGCAGACATTCTGGCTAAGGGTCTTGAAAAAATGGGCCATAATGCCACCACCTTACATGGTGGTAAAGGTCAGGAACAAAGAGAATTTGCTTTAGCCAGTTTGAAAGGTGGTGGCAAAGATATTTTGGTTGCCACTGATGTTGCTGGTAGAGGTATAGACATTAAAGATGTTTCATTGGTTATTAATTATGATATGGCCAAGTCAATTGAAGATTATACCCATCGTATTGGTCGAACAGGTCGTGCTGGAAAAACTGGTGTTGCTATTACCTTCCTTACCAAAGATGACAGTCCATTATTTTATGACTTGAAGCAGCTACTGTTATCAAGTCCTGTTTCACAATGCCCGCCAGAGTTAGCAAATCACCCAGAGGCACAGCATAAACCTGGAACTGTTATGACAAAAAAACGAAGAGAGGAAAAAATTTTTGCTTAATTTTTTCCATAGATTTATTTAATTGCTATTAAATTTTTTTTTACACACAGGATTTTTTTTTAGATGTGTAAGGGGGATGTGTGTTATTTTTTTTACGTAGACACCAGTGAATATTTGCTCTAATTGGCAAAATTTTTACCCTTTTAGAATTTTTCAGAAGGAAAACAAGTAGTAGACACCAATACATAAAAGGATTATTTGGATCAGACGAAGCATGAATATTCGTTAAGAAAAATATCAACTAAGTAATTCGGCACCAATACCTACCCTCAAATACGTTGTGAGATGCTTACTTGCCAAATTGATTAACTCTACAAAATAAACAACAAAGAAAAGTGACTGGGATATATGATCATGGTTATGAATTACTAATCTTTGAGAGGAAGAAATGCTCATATATTTTACTAGTATTATCATCTTTCTTTCATGAATATAATCCTCGAATTAGTTTCAGAATTACTAGATGCTTAATTCATTATATAATATATGCCTCCCAGGTAGGTATATATGTATATACCTCCCATGTATATATATAAAAAAAATTATTGCCCAGTTTTTTAAGCATTGGTGTATTTTTTCTTTGCAAAAGAACACACCTAAGAATATGAAAATTGCAGTCGCTGAATATGGATTAGACGTGGAAAACAATGCTGAGATCCTTTATTAACATTTGGATTTTCTTGTTAGTCAAGATGGTCTGAATTTAATGTTTTTTTTTGTAAAAGAAGTAATAACCGGTTGTAAACGCAAATTACTTTTCGATCAATGCGAGACGTCTGCTTTAATTGTTGAACTTTGTTGAAGAAAATGTCGAACGTCTGCTTTAATTGTAGAACCATGATGGCTGTCTTGGTTTTTAAAAGCTTGGGCGTATTTTGGCGGCTTTTTTGTTTCACCTTCTGGCAACACTGAGCCACGTGGCGATATTGTGTCACGTGGAGGAAATGGGCCACGCGTGGTGACGCAGATGTACACCGCATAATGGGAAGTGGGCAATCCCTACTACTACTGAGTTTGATTATACTGTATAGATTTATATACTTTGATTCAGATCAAAAAGGATGGGAATTTGATAAAATACGAAACGAGTTCATCTCTGAGAAAAAGAAACGCCATCTAGCACCAACTCAAACATAGCTATAAAAAGTACAATAGTAGAACCCTAATTTACAGTCGATAAGAATGGTTTAAAAACTAAAATAATCCACACGCTTTCGGAAGATATCTATTCAATTTTGAAAAACTTAGACCTAAAATAGAAATCCAAACATTGAATAGGCGAATTGAATGTAATGTTTCTGAGTTTTTCTAGGTCTTCTGCACAGCGTTCCATCGTCATTGGGAAAAAGGTCGATAAATCCCTTTTTTGGTACTTTCATTGAGAAGTGCCCTTTTTGGAATTTAAATAGGATGAAAATGCAATTGTCCCTTGGTTTTGTAAAATCTATTTTCCCATCAACATTGTCACAAATTGGGGCCACTACTTGGTTCAAATTTTCTTCAGTTTCTCATTCATTTCACTACTAGAATTTTAAAGTACCAAGTATATCAAAATCATTAATTATGTGCCCCCTTGATCCATCTCAGTTACATTCATACACGAAAACCGCGATTTCATAAGCTTTCGTTTGATTGGTTCGAAAGTAGAAATGTTTATGCCATTATACATTTCACCAATGTTACCACGCCGAACCTGCTAATTCTTCACCCACGTGGGATTTTTTAAATTTAGCCTCTGCTACTACTAAAAGCTATACAGCTGCAATTGCATATGGAGGCCTTTTTTTTTATATAAAAATTGAATTTCCGATTTTTCCTAATTTTTTATATTTATATTGCTGTGTAAGTTCCAACTCAACTAATTCAAACAATATTCTTTTTTAAACATTCAGTACCCTTGTTACTATAAAGATAGACAAAAAAATACCTATTAAAATATTTGTCAATCATAGATAAGTTAAGTGTGTTTATTACCAAAAAAGGAAAAAAACAACATAGCCACATTCAAAAAAAGGCTTGGCGCCTCTTTCCAAGAAATCAGGTCTCATTTGAATCCCTAGTTTTGGAACATTGACCTTACACAAAGTAAACAACTGAATTTCGTAAAAAAAAGAGAAAACACTATCAGGCTTTGATAAATTAAAACACTTAGAGTAATTGCTGGAGAAAAAAAAAAATCGAATTCCACTTTATGAATTAGCTCATTCATTTCCAGACACGGATGTCTTATCCATACTTAATTATTCTTAATAAAAAGATGACTTCTTAATAAAAAGATGACCTAAAAAGAGAATAGCTTATTCACTTGCAACAGTGCTCCCTCCTGGTGCTGGTGAAGACGATATTGCGTTTGAACGGGCTTGACCAACAATAGGATCTGAAAAACAAAATAAATGTACACTAAACGACTGTTGAAAAGAGAGAAAATAGCAGAGACAGTGAAACTGAACATAAAGGATAATAAACATATTTAAATACTGGAAAAGGAAATGAGACGAAAATTTGAAAGAAACCAGTTCAACAAGACATTTACCGAAAACACAACCTGTTCAAAATAGGGATGCGTTCAAGATTTCATTTACAGAGGGGATTAACAACTCATCTGTATTATTTACATTGAGTATAAAAGTCCATAAAAAATTATTTCAGGCGTGTGCAAGGGGGAGACTAAATTCCCGTGCCTCTGGGCATTGAAAAAACTCTTATTATGCCATGGTTAAGTGACTGCGTCATTTACATTTCCTAAGCTTTCAGTTAGACGCACATATTTAGTTATTGGTCAAGAATCAATGATGGGTGACGCCTGAGATACCACTAGAGTTTTTCTTATTCTAAGAAATGTGGTATATTTCTGACATAAAGCAATTAACAAACCAAATTCAGAAAAAATAAACCAAATTATTATGATTCTAGATGTATAAATTTCATTACGTTTACTCTGAAAAAGCATTAAATAAACTCAGACATAAAGCAATTAACTTTGTTATCTAGCTAAAAGTTATTGTCTAAATTACCCAGCATACTTAAATCGTAGCTCTAGATCTAGAACAACAAAACTCAATAAATATAACAAACTAAAGAACTGTGAGAAAACACGTCATTGAAATATACAACCAATTTAATTATGTACTCTAAAAATTTAAAACTAAAATTACTTGAAGGCTCCATCCTTGCTGGAAATAACCATCAGCTCAGTGGGAATATAACTTAAAATACAAAACTAAATAATGAAAAGAAATCCAAAATTAAATCTGAAAAATTAGATTGCAATTAGATATCCCTCACTTCTAGCATAACTCAGTGTATATCTTTACTTGCATATTCTGTGTTATGAATGAAAACTTTGTGTAACTTCTGGATAGAGTCTGAAGAATTAATCAGCATGATATTGCTGAACTAGAATAGGTTAAACAAGATTACCAAAAGAAAAAAACTGAGGCAAAATGAGTAAGGCATAGAAGAAAATTTTTGCTTTTCAAAATGCTCTTAGGGAAATTCGAAAATGTCTGAACATCTCGATAAAAAGGATTAAGGAGAAAAATATAAAGAATTCTAAAATAAGAAAATAAAATAAAAAAAAGCTATTAGGGAAAATAAAAGAAAAATGAGGATTTTGATGGTTTTGAAAGTCCCGAACTTCGCATGCGCCCTTCCAAAGAACAGTCTAGAGGTTAATTAAAAGTTTATGAAAAACCCAATTTTACGTTTTCGAATTTCCTTCCCTGAAAGCAAACACGTCCTTGAACTCTAAACCAGAATCTTGGAAATCAAGATTTGGAAATTAGTGATTTTAGCCATTATTGAGGAGTTTTTTTTTGTGTGGGGGTTGGAGTGGTTTCCTCCTGGATGAAGAGGTGGGGACTTATAAGGATGGTTTTGTTGATGGGGGCCATGGTTGTATTAAGGAGTGGATGGAGAGCCATAGTGTGTATTTATTTTTGAGGTGATAAGGGACTCAGCATGCATTTTTTGCATAGAGATGAGAGATTATGTATGTTATGACTGTTATAGTTTTTCTTAGTGAACTGAACTGACAGAAGAAGGGGGGAAAGAGTTCATGTAGAACAGCAGAATTT
Source organism: Artemia franciscana (assembly GCF_032884065.1). Lineage (NCBI taxonomy): Eukaryota > Metazoa > Arthropoda > Branchiopoda > Anostraca > Artemiidae > Artemia > Artemia franciscana. The sequence goes on along the minus strand of NC_088880.1, from coordinate 26,481,544 downwards.
TCTTGGACTCTGCAGAAAACCTTCAGTTTGATATTTGTCAATCATAAACAGGTATCTCTCCATACGGCGGGAGGGGGGACTCAATAGATCCGACTCGAATCCGGTACAAAAGGAGAATTTCCAGAGAAATTTATTATAAATAAACTTCATAAACTATTCTTATTTATCCATTTAAAGAATAGAAAAATTCCGCTTTTAAATAAAAACAGGTACGAACGCTAATCAGTAGTCCTTGATGAGCAGATACAAATATATAACATCAGTCTTTTTTGAATCAAACTAGTTTATGAGATGCATCGTTTTTAAAAAGTTATGGGGTTATTAAACTCCATACACCCTTGGTGTATTAAAGATTGGAAACAAAATAGGGTAATGACTTCAGAACGATAAACAGAATCCTGGTTGGCTGTAAAAATGAGCCAAGTCTTTAATCGCTAAATCCTAAAAATAGAAAACGAGCAAAGTCATAATCTAGAAAAATTAGCTGGGTCCAAGTTGCACCAAGATCCTCCCGATGCCATGTCTTCAGCAAAAAGCGACAATTTGAGACTTGTATAAGTCAGAAACATGTAGTGGTTCTCCATCTCTGGAGATTGGATGCCCAAAGTGAACCCAAGCCCCCTTTTACTGCAAACTTTTTAGCAGAAAAGTAGGCATGTTGCACGTTGTTAGAAGCGGAATCAAGCTAAAATTATCACTCTGTATTATTAGGGGTATATCTGAAGAATGCATTAGGGGTATATCTGAAGAATGCAAATCTCAATCTGCATGATTTGAGGTATGAAGTGAGCACGTGGTTCATCTAACAGAGCCCCCCCCCCGCCTCCCAAGCACCAACGTGTTAATTGAAAGGTAGGTGTCTTCTCGCTTGTTTGAATTGGGCTCACACAAGGATTTTCAATCTGTATTACCAAAATGTGGTTCCGTGCTCTATACCTCCTCAGATCAGGGCTTCCACTCTCGATTCTCAAAATTCGGGGACAAGTTTAAAAAATTCGGGGTGTTTTCGGGGACAAGTCTTCAAGATTCGGGGAATTTTCGGGGGCAAGTTCAAAATGAAATTTTGTTGCAAAATTTGGGAGCCAAAATTGGTTATACCTTCGTTTTCAGGCTCAAGTAGGGCTTGGATCCGCGTACTAAATCAAGTTTTTAACAAAATAGGTTCTAGAGCTAGGGTACAGGATTGGAAGCCATAGCCAAAAATGATTTTTGCTGGTATTGCAGACAAAACCTCAGTACTATTTTTAAATAAATTAAAAAAAAAATAGGCTGAATGATATTGCAATTTTGTTGCTTTAGGTTCTATATTATCTTTGCTGCTTTATTCCCATAGCCCGAAAACGAGATTTTTATGTCATTTATTTTCAGAAAGACGACGAAAATAAAGTAGCCTATAAAAAGGCAATAATCTCATACAAAGCAATAACATGTGCAATGATTTCTCCGAAATTAATGAATATTCTTCGGCAAGCAAACATGAACTTACACCAGAAATTTAATTTTAAAAAATCACCTGAAAGCCAGGAACAGAATTAAAAATTAAAACGAATAGAAACGATAACATAGTGAGAGGACTGTCCCCTTCTAAACGCCCAACTATTCATGCTGAAGTTTTTTAGTACTTAAGCTTCTCATTTTTCAATTGTTTTGGAAGTTGTTCTTACAGAATCGGGACTAAATCTGAACTTAAGCGTAAAGAAAAAGGGGGCTATCCTTTTCATATATATAATATTTTTTTTGTTCATTTTAATGTCGCTCCTTGGGCGTACTTTCAGACGGAAAAAATCTTTTATTTTATTTCAAACAGTTTTTTAAAAATGCCAGGAAATCCAGCTCCATCTCCACAGAAAAATTATTCCTCTCCCAGGAAAAATTGTCTAGACAATTCAATACAGTTAAAAATTTATCCCGGACAAATACCATAAAGGTCCCTACGCGTAAGATTCGGTTTAAAAAGATAAACTTAAAATAACTAAAAAGAATTTTGTTTAGGATACCTGGCCAATCCGTTTTTTCTCTGATTGGTTGAAAATATATACAGGTTTTATTTTCTTGACTGGTGTTTCAAAAGCCTTTTCGGTCCGGCAGTTCTACCTAGCTTCAAACACTGAGGCCTGCTTAAATCCTAGAGTGTAAATCAGCTTTTTCAATTTATTCTGCACCAAAAAGGGAGTATTTTGGGATGGGAAAGCCAAAAGAATTTTTCGAATGATCTAACATGTATTTGCAACAAACCTTGTTCGTACTATACTGTGCAGGAAAAAATAAAGCCTTCAGGTTTCAATTATATTCAATTATACCAAAAAAATATGTCATTGAAAATTGCCACGAAGAGGCACAATATCAGCTAAACTAAGCACACCACCTACGACCTAGGGAGCCACGAAACCAGAAATAAGCGTAGCTACTTCTTCAGCAGTTGCAGAAGCCTTAACATTTGACAGAAGCTTCGTCATTTCACGGTCAAGGACAAGAGAAGAGGAACTGAGATTGAGTCTCTTCATTCCCACTTTGGTCTGAAGACTACACGCAACCGATTTTGTCGCCAAACAGTTTTGTTTATCTGTTTTCAAATCTTTGAGGGCCCTGAACAAGCGCTCTGCTGTAACTTTAGAAAATTGCAGTGCACACATGTAATTATTATTATTATTAATATATTACCCGTCAAAAACGGAAAAGACGGAGTATATAAAAGAAAAAGAAAGAAAAGCACAAAAATTTAAATACACTTCCACTACAAATATTATAAAACAACACCAGTCCAGGGGTGGTTGGCTCTTAAAACATTGGTACTGAATTTGTAGATTCTTCTCTCTATGGCCATGGAAGGGTTGGTGACCTTATATTTCCTGGAGATGCCGCCATTGCTGTCCCACAAAGGGAGACGCAGGAGAAACTTATCATAACTGTGAAATGCGCTGCAAATGGCTTTCTTTTCGGTAGCTTTGAATATTTTCCAGAAGGGAACTAGAGCAAGCAGATGGGGGGTAGTAGTAAAAGCATTGTATAGCCGGGTAAGGAGAGGACGGTTGAAACGATACTTATTGGCAACAAGTAATCCGTTAGACGCTCGTAGACGGGAACAGAGATGGTTTGTCAGTGCTGAGCGTGTGTCCTTCAATGTAGAAGAAATAGGAAGGCCAAGATACGTAAGGGACTCACAAGGCTTAATCAGTGTCGCTAATTTTAACGGAGAGGCTAATTGAAAGCTCATTTTTTGAACCATTGAAGAAAAGAAGTTCTGTTTTAGATTCGTTGAAGGAAAGTTCGATCTACTTGTATGCCGCTGCAAGTGAGTCGTAATTCTGTTGAAATAAAGATATCGAACGAGAAACATGAAGAATGTCATCAGCAAAGTTCAGCAGCGAAAGGTTAATCCCACGGGAAAAAGCACGACGGCTTTATTACTTGCTGTGCTTCGATAATAGCGTTATTAAACAGTGATGGAGAAGTTTTGCAACCTTGACGTACGCCTTTCTTGACACTCAGCATTTCCTTTGAAGGAAAACTGCCGGACGGAGAGGGGATCAGGATAACAGCCGAGAGCTTATTGTACATACTGTAAACAGGGGAAAGGATGCAAGAGGAAACACCTAGCTGAAGGGCTTTGAGCAGGATATGGCCATGGATGCCAGAATCGAAGGCTCTACTAACATCAAGTGCTCCAAAGACGAGAAGATCACCATTTTTATCTGCATCAATAAGAAGATTTGCAAGAACGCTGTGAACGTGTTCCCGTCCTGAGTGCTTTTTGAAACCGAACTGGTCGTCCGGAGTAGTGCATCGAAGTGCAATTTCATCAAAAATAAGGGATTCAAATAGCTTACAAAAAGTAGTTGAAACAGTGATCGGACGATATGAAGCGCACTGGTCAGCTGGTTTACCTTTTTTGAGAATAGGATGGACCAATCCAACACCAAAGCTGTCTGGAACGATGCCAGTAACGAAAATCATTTGAAATAGCAGAGAAAGGTACTATAGGAGAAGATTGCTGGCAAAGCTTAAATGGATACCAGATATACCATCGATACTCTTAGACTTTTTTTTTTACCTTATCAATTTTGGAACGCATCAAGGACGGAGTGACCAGGACACCAATATCCTCAACTGCAAACTGAAGCTCCATATCGAGGGCCTGGCAAAAGGTGTTATCTAGGTAGGAATTAGGGGCTGAAAATTGGTCTCTGAAGTAGTCGCACCAGTCTTTTTCTGGCATGCAGGGCGGGCCATTGGAAGATTTGTTCTTAGATCGAAGATGCCATAAAGCAAGAGGCGAATTATCGACAGTCTCGCTGGTACGGGCAATTTCGTTAGCCTTATGCTGTGCGATGGCTTTGGAAAATTTACGTCTCGTGTAAATACGAACAGCGTTGACTACTCCAGAGCGCAGCTTCCCACAATCTACCCATAAATGTAGCCGGAATTTCGCTGAATCACATGCGCCAGGAGATTAGGATTATTCCGCCAGTTACGCACTTCCGTGCCGTGGCGAATTTCGCGGACCAGAATTGCAGTTTTCTCAGCTGTATGGATAGCATGCGTTATCTCAGACAGTATATGTTTAGTAGGATGTTTTTTTCTGATTTTACTGTCATATTTGGACAACAGAGAAGTGCGAAAGGAATTCGGATCTTCGACAGTATGTAGTCACATGAACTCTGGTAGGAATCGATGTTAGCTGCTTCCCAGTTGAGGCTGAAGAACCATTTAGGTGGGGAATTTGTGGGTGAAGTTTGCGGCAAGGGCTTTATTTGAAAAGAATTACAGATCGGCATGTGGTCGGATATGGAGTAATCAAGAAGAACCATAGTATTAGAGGTGGGTTTAATCATAGAGAACAATAGAAATAGTCCAACTGAGACACGGAACCAGATTGATGGATGTACGTAAAATCACGATCATTTCCAACATAGGTCAGACTTGGATAAGCATGGAGCAAGATCTGAGATCTATTGTTTTCAGGGTCAGACTGTTCACAGTTAAAGTCACCAAACAGGAGACAACTTAGGCATTCATCTTCATATTTTGATACTAGCTTGGCAATAGATGTACATGTGTGAGAGAACTTTCTCTCAGACATATCATTACGGTAATTAGTGGGAAAATAAACGACGAATATGACCACATTCGAAACTTCAACCGCAAGGAAACTATCAGACTTAGCAACTAGATTACCAAGTAGCTCTTTCTTTATCATCAGGGCCAAACCACCTGAAGGCCTACCGCGAGTGGACTTATCATGGTGGAAAAACAGATTATGAGAAGACGTGAACTCCAACAGTTGACAACTATCGCTTGACAAGAAGTGTTCCTGAAGACCCACCACGTCAAACCGCAAGCAAAGTTCAGACAGTAGGTGATGTCTCGGTAGAACTTTCCCATTGATGTTCCGAGATACAATTTTTAAGGTTTCTTCAGGCATTGGAATTCTTTAGAAGAGACTGAGCGACAGGACATTTAAAAGTGTAACATGGGTGGTCGGAGAAATTGCAAAGAGCACACTTAAGTGCCTTGGTACAAGGATTATCTTTAGTTGTGGAGTGGCCAGCCTCACCACGCTTGGAACATTTACGGGTACCTGAGCACGCAAACGCAAAATGACCATATGACTGGCAAGAAAAGCATTGGGTTGGCAAGCGTTGAAATATACTAATGGGGAGTCTTTCGTACTCTATGATGGGCGGAAAGCGAATAGAAGACTCGAGGTCCTCTTTAGACTCAAATAGAAGCTTAAACGAACGGTTGTTTCGAATTTGAGTTGCTTTCAAACAGTTGACAATCAGATCATATAGGCTATTTTCATCCAGATCTTCAGGAACATATCGGAGTTTAGGCTCGACTTCAGGGTTATTCCCGGTTATGAGTGATATATTAGATTCGGCACCACTTTGTGAGGTCTCTACTGGGACAAAGCTCGATTATATTCCCACTAGCTTCTCCACAAACATGCTCCAGATAAGCTTTACGGGAGTCAGGCTTTTTAAGGTATAAGGGGGGCTTCTTGAGAATAACTGCATAGGAAGGCTTGGCCGGTGGAGTGACTAATTGATTCATGGATGTAGCAAGTTTCTCAGCTGCAAGGGCTTTTTTCTCACTTTCAATAAAGTTCTTCAAACTATTGGAGTTTTTTTCACTTTTTGAGTAACAATAGCACTCAATTCATCTGGCGTAGTTGGGACCTCCGTAGGATCAAAGATTACGATTTTCGGCAATTTGATCCGGTTAGTCTCACATAACTGGATCAGTTTCAGCATATCTAACAAATTATCGGCAATCTTTTGGCGAGCAGCGTTGCGACTCGAAGTATTCGAATAGTGCCAAAGTGTATCCTTAGCTTTTATAATCGTATCCTTGTCATAAATCCCACTGCCTTTTCGCATATTTCATCAGTCTTATTTGCTTGGAGCGCTCGCGATCAATAATTTAGCAAAGCATTATGCACAAGTCTTTCTTTCTCATTAGACATTATGCTAATTTAGAAGTCCAGAGACATTCAATAGGAAAAAAAAACTGGTTACTTTTTGCACGCGACAAGAGCTCATTAGTAATCTAGTACTATAGTCAGTAATCTAGTAATCAGTACAAAAATCAGTAATCTAAATTCTTAGGTTTTCAAACCTCGGCTTTCCACATGGGTATGTCTGCTTACCGATAAACTTCCAATACTCCTCCACGGACATCGTACATGTGTCTAAACTCGCCGAAGAAACAGTGCTCTTTTCACGCCATTCCCTGTCAATTAGAGCCTTGTTCGACGAAGGCAACCCACGACTTCTTAGAAAATTTGCTAAGCTAGGTGGGTTCAAATTTCGAGAATTGACAGGATCAAGTAGACTTGTGAACTCATAAACGTCACATTCAAACGTAAAGCGTCTCTGTATCTGGATAATGGCCTCCTTGTAAAAGTCTCTTGCTGTTATATAGACCTTCCTCACCTCCAACTGTGAGATATCTGGACTGAACGAGATCAAAGATGCCAACTCCTCTACCGCAATATACCCAAGATAGACCATCTGAACGTCGACATAATGGCTCTCGTCTGTTACGTCAAGAGCCAAAAGATCAGTACAGTTTCTGACGTAGGTTCCACCCACATAGTTTATAGCCAAGGTTGCAATAAGCTTAAGTATTTCCGTCTTCAGCTTATAGAAAATTGGTGACTTCGATTGAAACAATACATTAAATTCGTTCAAAAGGCCTAGAGCGTAGTCAACTAACATCATTAGAACCTTCATAAAAGGATTTTTCAGAGTACTAAGGGCAAGTTTGTTGCAATGAGTGGGGTCATAAAAATTGGCATCAGTGAAATAGAGGGACAATGCGCTCCACTGTTCAAGGATTCTTTGCACACATGCATGGAGGGACAGCCACCGGGTTTGTCCAAGGGCTAGAATTTTGTGATATGGTGTAGCCGAGAAATCTTGAAATTCTTTAAGTACTGCAACTCGCTTAGCGCTCATAGAGAAATGACTATATACGTGGCAACAAAAGTCTTCCAGAGTTTTGGTAAGCTTCTTGCAGGCATACGAAGCACACAGATGAATGGAGTGGCAACCACACTTGACAACTACCACCCACTGATAATTTTAATTTTAAAATTTTAAAAACTGATAATACCACCCATCATTAAGTTTGTTGTGTCGGCATAGAAACCAGTCCAATTTTGCAGAGGCACTTGGTTTTCAATGGGCACTGGTATGATTGGTGTTTCTCTGAGCACCTCAAACAGACTGACTGACTCTTTAGCTCTACATTCTTTTTGAGTGTGTTCATATTCCTGGGACTTATAACAATGAAGGACTCTGCAATAGTACTGATATACAATATACCTCCCTTTTTCTTCCAAAGCACCAAACATTTGGTGCTTGCGTATATATTGTTGCATTTTGTCCTTTAGGGAGGATTCCAAATAGAGGTTGAGAGTAGGGGGGATGGAAATTTTGGGTGGGACCAGGTAGACTCTGGTTACTGAAGCATTCAGCTGCAATCACAATTGTCTAAAGTGTAAGTATGGTAAAATAATCAAGGAAATACGAAGAATCACCAATACTCACGAGATAATTATAACTTGAAGCAGAAGATATTATATCCAACCAGTTAATTTTGAACTTTCCAATGCTTAGAAGATTTGAATTTCCCAACTATAAGCTCAATTCCGTTTTATATTTTTCAATATCATACGTTCGCCAGCGTACCATTGTATAAAGTTGCAAAACAACATTAAAATTGTGGAACGAACAGTGAGCCTTCCACTAACTCTATTTCGGGTAGATCATGGGAAAAGAAAGATTTTCGGGGATTCGGGGAGTGAATTTTTTCTTCGGGAATTTTTCTCAATTTTCGGGGAAATCCCCAAAAATTCGGGGACAATGGAAGCACTGCCTCAGATAGCCAACTATTAGGCAGTAACGTAGGTATTTCGTGCCTTCTCAAGCTAGACGCAAATATCTTGAACAAAATCGAATGCATAAACCGGGCGTAAGCCCCTCTTACACCATTTTGTCTGAACTGAATCACACAGGGATGTTCAATCTACGCACTTGGGGAACCGAAGTGGACCCGTGGCTCTTCAGGAGCCCTAACACCCCTGTCCCACCATCAACTTTTTAGCCGATAAGTGCACATGCTGAACATCGTTTTGATGTGGAACGATGTATGGGTTTACAATATGCTTTGACGGCAAAATGGATCCATAGACTCTCCAACAACGTCCCTAACTGCTCATTTCTTGGCAAAAAAGTAGTATAGTTTGTATAACTCTTAATCAGATTTATACAAAGACTTTTCAATCTGTATGATTAGCAGCACAAGCAGACCCATGATTTCTCTCTAATATCCCTGCTCCACTATTACAGAACAAAGTAAGATAGTTATTTCTACTGGCAGATGTATAATGTCTGGGACGATGGCCTGGGGCCAATGGGACATGCGAACTTTAATTTTCAGAAGCGTACACCTTTTTTCTGACCTTTGATCGAAAGTAGTAGTTTGATCTACTTAAAACTTATCACAAGTACCTGGGCCTGACTGGGGATTGATTTTCAAGGTAATCGGAGCTACTGAACTCAAGCGACCTTCGGCGCGATGCGCGTTCGGATCCTCTTGAAATTTAATAAGCAACATCTTAGACGTTGTGCAAGAAATTTTAACTGTTGATCTTTACAGTCCATGTGTTAGATGGCAGACTAAAAATGTTATAGTATGAATATTTTCCCTACATCACAGTGGCTGAAGCAAAACTCATCAACTACTTTTATTTTCAGGGAAGATATTTGACACAGTGACAATTTTCTTTTTTTTAACAGAACAGACCATCTTTTAATACAATATGAACATTTTTCTTAGACCTTGTATTTTCGAATACCTTGACAGCGTTTTGCTGTTTAACAGTTTCAAGAGGTTGAAAACCGCGGCATTTAATCAATGTCAAAGAAAATCAAAGTCAAAGCCAAAGTGTTGCTCTCGCAACTCCTTGCTCGACAAAGTCGATGAAAGGTTCCCACAACACATCACGCTGACCATGCAACGTTGACTCAATTTCTTTTCTTATACACGACTCCTTCCAAGCTTAAATTACCGTATCTTTCCTTTTGAAACAGAGAAAGACTTACAGAAGCTACTCAAACTTAACAAAACAAAACTTATAGAAGTAAGGATTGTCCATCGCTTCTCTTGTTCCTAAAAGATCTGACCTATCGTGAACATTCTGACTATGGATATAACCGCGCAGTTTTCGAAAATCAATGAATCGTTAACCGACACTGGAGAACTCAGCAGCCCTGATTATCTGTGTGCCTAGAATTATTTGCAATTTAAACTTAAGAAAAGCCTACTTAAGAAAACTTACAGAAGTAGGGATGATCCATAGCTTCTCTAGCTGTTAGTCGTTCTTGATGATCATAACGAAGTAATTTGTCAAGAAAATCTAATGCTTCTGGTGAGACGAGATGCTGATTTTCGCTGTGAACAAATCTCTCCCAGCGTTTCTTGGAGTGCCTATAAAAACAGAGAAGAAAATATGAAAAAAAGGTTCTGTATTTTCTGCCAGTTATCAATTACTCTAATCTTAACTCTTTTTCACACTGCACTGGTTACTGCGTTTTCCTTTGCGGCCTTCATCATGCGATCATCAGAATCTTGCTATATGCAGTAATACGCAGTTTAGAGCACTTGGAACGAAAGTAAACATTTACCTTATAAACATTTTAGGAGCTTAGTTTGCAGTTACCTGTCAATTTACGTCGAAAGTAATAGCAAATAGCTAATGATTCATCATTCGTAAGTTAGTTCACATTTTACATTTTAACACACATTTTAAAGTGGACTTCTTACTGTTTGGGTATAGTAAACATTTACCTTATAAACATTTTAGGAGCTTAGTTTGCAGTTACCTGTCAATTTACGTCGAAAGTAATAGCAAATAGCTAATGATTCATCATTGGTAAGTTAGTTCACATTTTACATTTTAACACACATTTTAAAGTGGACTTCTTACTGTTTGGGTATAGTAAACATTTACCTTATAAACATTTTAGGAGCTTAGTTTGCAGTTACCTGTCAATTTACGTCGAAAGTAATAGCAAATAGCTAATGATTCATCATTGGTAAGTTATTTCACATTTTACATTTTAACACACATTTTAAAGTGGACTTCTTACTGTTTGGGTATAGTTTGATTCTTGTTTGATTATTTAGTAACAGTTATGCATAAACTCCGGTAATTCTAAGCCCTGTGATAGCCTGGGTCCAATATGCCTAGCAGAGACCGATCTATTGTGCCGCAAAGGTTGCACTGCACTGGAGATCAAGTTTTGCCCCACATTTCCCGCGAAATATTTAAACACTGGATGATATGATGTCAACTTAAAACCCTGTTAAACACTATGTATACCAGTTATATAAGCACTTGAACACCAGTTTAAACAACATTTTATAGGAAGGCAGGTTGCCGGAAATGTTGCTTATTGAACTAAGACCAAAGAAAAACAGGATATCCTTAAATGGTGTACAGAGGAGTCGTAAGAAAACATCTAGAAGAAGTAGTTTAGGACCTTCATGGGAGGCACTAATAAACGAAGCTTTAGACTTAAAGGAGGAGCGTAAGTTGTTATTTAGGCCTCATGCGATTAGGTGTTCCGATATGCTTTTAGTAGCAGACTTTTCTTGCAGTTTTATTTTTTGTAAAGCATGAAGAAAGTCGTAGAAGAAATTGAGATAATATCATAGCGGATACTTTCAAAATTAGCTCATTCCAAAGTAATCCATTCCACATATGGTGTACAACGTTCTAGAATAGTCTACGAAGGAACCTCATGGAAGGCAGTAAAGAACGAAGTTCTGGACAGATTGGAATGAAGGAGGAGCATGCATTTTGTTCAAGAAGGTTGAAGAAGGGGCTTGCGTTGGCCACGGGTTCAAAGGAAAACCGTGCCCCCTTTTACTGCAAAATTTTTAGCAGAAAGATAGCCGTACTGCACGTTTTTAGGAGCGGAATCAACCAAGAATTATCACTCTGTATTATTAAGGACATAAAGTGTGCCAGTGGCCCTTCGAACATCCCTCTACTTTTCCCCAAACCAACTTGTTGACAAAAAGGTAGACATATTGCATCTGAAGAATGCGAATCTCAATCCGCATTATTTAAGGCGTGAAGTGAGCTCATGGTTCATCCAACAGCCCCCCTCCCCTTCCATCCCCTAGCGCTAACGTGTTAATAGAAAGGTAGGGGCGTGTTAATACAAATGTTTGTTTATGAACAAAAACAAGTCAGATAACGAATTAGGCTAACATCATTGTTGATTCTTCGAAAAATTAGGTAATTCAGAAGTGATTCCTGCCGCATACTGAAACAATAGTTAACCATTCAGAGTCAGAATCACAAAGGTCGTTTCTTTAGTTCGTATTGCAATCAATTACAATAGCACGTCAAACCATGCTGCAGTGTTGCCAAAAAATTACAATAATAAATCTTGAAGATTTTTGAAGTGTAGAAATGAATTCCACCTCATTAACTTGTTGTTAAAATAAAAAATACACTGTATTATAAATACACTATATTATATAATAAATATATTATGCAAGAAGAGATCAATAAAAAACTGTCTACTTAAATAAAGATTTAGTGTGACTTTTTCTGCAACCAAGCACACAAAAACTTTACTGCCATAATTTACAGTAAGCGTTTTGGGAGAAAACAGCTTTGGGAGAATCAATGATTCTCCAGACATTAGAAAATTAGAAAACCCCATAATGCGGGAACTGCTCAGAAATTAAACCCCGGAAACCTGCACTAAATAACATAACAAGTTATATTCACATTACATACAAATTTTCAGGTCTCAATACTAGTAGAGAGTACCAATGGACCACGCTGTATATTAATATTATTTATTGCAAACCCATTATACAGTAAATACTATACAGAACAGAAAACAAAGAACAAAAAGGAGGGAAAAACACTCATTTGTTAACAAATAAAAAGAAAATATACTGAACTAAATAACAAATAATAGCAATTTTTACCCCCCCCCCACTCATAATCGGTATTCAAATAAATAAGAAGAAAACGTTTTTCAAATAATTAGGCATTCAAATAAGACGAAACGTTGACGCTTTATTATAGGTTGAATAGGAACTAAAACACTTCTAGCGTCATAGGCAGAGCAAGATTACTCATCAAAAAACAAATATCGAAGCAAAATCTAAAAATCAAAACAAAAAATTAAATAAACAAGAGCCAACAGCTCACATGGTATGAGCTCTAGCAAAATTCTAAGAAGCAATAGATTTATTTAAAAGGAAAATCAGAGGCTTAATGCCGGTCGAGATTGATAAAAAAGAGCTCTGAGACACGAGATCCTTCTAAATATTAAAATTCATTAAGATCCAATCACCCACTCGTACGTTAAAAATGCCTCTTTTTTTCTAATTTTTCCTCTCCCTTCAGCCCCCCAGATGGTCAAATATGGGAAAAAGAATTTATTAAGTCAATTTGTGCAAGTTCCAGACACGCCAACCAATTTTTATCGTCCTAGCACGTCCAGAAGCACCGAACTCACCAAAGCACTGGAAATCTCCCCTAAGTCCCCCAAAAAGAGAGGATCCAGTCCAGTTACGTCAATCACGTATCTAAAAAATTGTGCTTATTCTTTCCATCAAGTTTCATCCCGATCTCTCCACTCTAAGCGTTTTCCAAGATTTCTGTTTCTGCCCTCCAACCCCCTATGTCCCCTGAAACGATTCGAATTGAAAATGGAGCATTTGAGACATAAGATCTTTCTACATATCAAGTTTCATTAAGATCCGATGACCCATCCGTAAGATAAAGATACCTCATTTTCTATTTTTCCAAGATTTCCCGTTTCTCCCTCCAACTCCCCCCACTGTCACTAGATCTGGTCGGGATTTAAAATAATAACGCTGAAGAACATGATCCTTCTAAATATCAAATTTCATTAAGATTTGATCACCCGTTTGTAAGTTACAAATACCTCATTTTTCTAATTTTTCCGAATTAACCCCCCCCCAACTCCCCCAAATAACGCGGATCCGGTCCGGTTATGTCAGTCACGTATCTTAGACTAGTGCTTATTCTTCCCACCAAGTTTCATCCTGATCTCTCCACTCTAAGCGTTTTCCAAGATTTCGCCCTCCCACCAACTCCTCCCAATGAAACTGGATTCGATTGGGATTTAAAATAAGACATCTGAATTACGAGGTTCTTCTAAATATGAAATTTCATTAAGATCCAATTACTCCTTGGTAAGTTAAAAATACCTCATTTTTTTTATTTTTCAGAATCAACCCTCCCCCAATTTCCCAAAAGAGAGTGGATCCATTCCGGTTGCGTCAATCACGTATCTAAGATTTGTACTTATTTTTCCCGCCAATTTTCATCCCAATCCCCCCACTCTAAGCGTTTCCAAGATTTTAGGTTTCCTCCTCCAACTCCCGCCAATGTCACTGGATCCGGTCGGGATTTAAAATAAGAGTTCTTTGACACGATATCCTTCTGAATACCAAATTTCATTAAGATCCATTCACCCTTTCGTAAGTTAAAAATACCTCTTTCTAATTTCTCCAAATTAACCATCCCCCCACTCCCCCCAGATGATCGAATCAGGGAATCGACTATTTATGATTTAATCTGGTCTCGTCCCTGATATGCCTGCCAGATTCCATCGTCCTAGCTTATCTGGAAGTGCCTAAACTAGCAAAACCGAGACAGACAGACCGACAGAATTTGCGATCGCTATATGTCACTTGGTAAATACCAAGTGCCATAAAAACGAAAGAATAACAAGAACAAGAGCTAAGAGCTCATATGGCACTTGTGACGAAGCATGAAGAGCTAAGAGCCAAGAGCTCAAATGGTATGAGCTCTAACAAAGTTCTAAGAATCAATAGATTGATTTAAAAGGAAAATCAGAGGCTTAATGCCGGTCAGGATTTAAAATAAGAGCTCTGAGTCACGATGTCCTTCTAAATATCAAAATTCATTAAGATCCGATCACCACTCGTAAGTTATAAATACCTCATTTTTTCTAATTTTTCCTCTCCCTTTAGCCCCCCCCCAGATGGTCGAATCTGGGAAAGCGACTTTATCAAGTCAATTTGTGCAGCTCCCTGACACGCCTACCAATTTTCATCGTCCTAGCACGTCCAGAAGCACTAAACTCGCCAAATCACTGAACCCATCCCCTCAACTCCCCCAAAGAGAGCAAATCCAGTACGGTTACGTCAATCACGTATCAAGGACATTTGCTTATTCCATCCACTAAGCTTTATCCCGATTCCTCCACTCCAAGTGTTTTCCAAGATTTCCCCCTCCAACTCCCCCAATGTCAAAAGATCGGGTCGGGATTTGAAATAAGAGCTCTGAGACATGGATTCCTTCTGAATATCAAATTGCATTAAGATCCAATCACATATTCGTAAGATAAAAATACCCCAATTTTCACGATTTCCCAGAATTCCGGTTTCCCCCTCCAACTCCCCCCAATGTCACAGAATCTGTTCGGAATTTAAAATTAGAGCTTTAAAGCACAAGATCCTTCTAGTATCAAATTTCATTAAGATCTGATCACCCTTCCGTAAGTTACAAATACCTCATTTTTCCAAATTACCCCCCTCCCCTCCAACTCCACCAAAGAGAACAGATCCGGTCCGGTTATGTCAGTCACGTATCTTAGACAGGTTTTTATTCTTCCCATCCAGTTTCATCCTGATCTATCCGCTTTAAGTGTTTTCTAAGATTTTCAGTCCCCCCCATCTCCCCCTCCCAATGACGCTGGATCCGGTTGAGATTTCAAATAAGAGATTTGAGTTATGAGATCCTTCTAAATATGAAGTTTCATGAAGATCCCATCACTCCTCCGTAAGTTAAAAATACGTCATTTTTTCTAATTTTTCAGAATCAGCCCCCCCCCCTAACAGAGCGGATCCGTTCCGATTATGTAAATCACGTATCAAAGGCTTCTGCTTATTTTTCCCACCAAGTTTCATCCCGATCCCTCCAATCTAAGCGTTTTCCATGATTTTAGGTCCCCCCCCCCCAAACTCCCCCCAATGTCACCAGATCCGGTCGGGATTTAAAATAAGAGCTTTGAGACACGATATCCTTCTAAAAATCAAATTTCATTGAGATCCGATCACCGGTTCGTAAGTTAAAAATACCTCATTTTTCTAATTTCTCAGAATTAACACCCCCCCCCCCCTCAACTACCCCAAAGAGAGCGGATCCGTTCCGGTTATTTCAATCATGTATCTAGGACTTGTGCTTATTTTTTCCACCAAGTTTCATCCCGATCCCTCCACTCGAAGTGTTTTCCAAGATTTTAGGTCTCCCCCTCCCAACTCCCCCCCCAAAGTCATCAGATCCGGTTGGGATTTAAAATAACAACTCTGAGACACAATATCCTTCCAAACATCAAATTTCATGAAGATCTGACCAACCGTTCGTAAGTTAAAAATACTTCAACTTTTCTATTTTTTTCCGATTAACAGGCCCCCCACTCCACCCCCCTCCCCAGATAGTCAAATCGGGAAAATGACTATTTCGAATTTAATCTGGTCAGGTCCCTGATACGCCTGCCAAATTTCGTCGTCCTGGCTTACCTGGAAGTGCCTGAAGTAGCAAAACCGGAACCGACAGACAGACAGGCCGACAGAATTTGCGATTGCTATATGTCACTTGGTTAATACCAAGTGCCATAAAAATAAATCAAATAAATGTCGACATTCACCGCTGAATGTTCGAAACTCCCTTCTTCACTGCTTTGATTCAATTAGCTTTGCGAGTCAGTTTTTTAGTCACATGTAAGCTATGATGGTAAATGCTAAAGTTAGGTTAGATTATGTCAGGTCAGGTTAGATAAGATTAGGTTAGGCTAAATTTGTTTATAAGCATCAGAAATTGGTTAAAAACCTAAGCTAACCTAACCTGTCATCATCAAACCTTGCATTAAATTGAAAAAGTTGAGTGGCAACACTGACTAGATACAAGGGGGAAAAAATTATTTCAGACATTCACCAGTGTATGCGGACATTCACAAATTTTGAACATTCACGGTAACATATCTAATTATACATATTAACTCTACTCAACTTTCTGTGATCCTTCTTTTTTTTTGCTTCTGGATTGTGTACCATTCTTAAAAAAAAATAAAAAAATCCAGATTAATTTTTTTGACTTTTTAAACTTTTGTTGTTTCTTCCATCGTGGACAAAAAAACAACACGTTCTTATTAAAAAATTTCAAGTTCTACTTCCAGAAAGCTGTCAAATTGTGTGTCTATATTTCTCAACATGACCGCTTAACCAGGTGTCTTTCAGCCGTGATTTATTTTTTTTCTCTTTTTTTTCTTTTTTTTTGTCTATTGTTGTTTGTTGATTTTGTATGTGTGTGTTACTCCAAGTATTATACTATTGTACGGTGTGGGTAAAAAAAATGTCCGATCATCGTATTTTTTTTTTTTTTAATATTTATCTTACAGAGCACAGGAAAACAGGCGCATTATTCGTGCGACCATCTATGATCAAAACACATAGCCTACTGGCCAAAAAACTTCATATTTCGGTAACAGCCTAGATAAAAGAGTGAGCAAAATGAATGAACTTTCAGAGGTTTTGAGCGCTTGGGGTGCTAAAATAGGTTTGAAAACTAATATAAAGAAGAGTACGTCGCTAAGGCTAGGAATAAGTGAAGATGAAAAGTGACGTTGGGTAACGAAAAGATCAATAAGGTGGATAGCTTCACTAACCTTGGTAGTAATATTAGTAAAGACAGCGGGAGCAGTGAAGATGTAAAAGTAGAATAGCCAAAACTCAAGGGTGTTTTTTCAAAGTTAAAAAAGTTTGGAAGAATAGGAAGACAAGTCTGCACGCCAAGATTAGAATACCGGAAGCTCCAGTGATGACACTGGTCAAACATAGTTCCCAATCATGGGTGCTCCGAAAAGCGGATGATGATTTGCTAGATGTTTTCCAGAGAAATTGCCTAGTGATTGTTCTGGGTACCCTGCTGACTGACCGCATTTCAAAAGGTAGGCTGTACGGAAAGCGTGGTTCAATCCAACTTTTTAGGGCTGTAATGAGAGAAAGGTTGAGATGGCTAGGGCACGTTCAGCGGATGAAGGATGACAGATTGCCGAAGATTGTCCATTTCGGCCAACCGTGTAGGCTTAAATAGAAAGCAAGTCGCCCACGGTTAGGGCGGGAGGATGTCATAAAGACGGATTTCAGGGAAATAGAAACTTCATGGGAGGGTGTAAAGAAGGAGGCTTTGAATAGATTGGGATAGAGGAGAAGTGTTCGAAGCTGTGTTGGCCTCAGGCGGCTTGGGACAGCGGTGAGTTGTTAGTAGTAGTAGCAGGCCCGATCAGCTTCTATCTCTCAGAAATATGTCAATAAATCTTTAATACTTTTTTCAATAGATAACGAATTCTAACTAATGTATCTAATTTTCTCAACTATTTTGTTTTTATATTTAGTCAATTTGACTTCCGAACAGCCCATACGTATCATGACATTGTTGGGAACACAGAAAGACCAGTTACATCCACACAAAGGTACTACTTACCTTCCAAGAATGTCATTAAACAGAGGATCGAATTCGACGATCATAATCAAGAACACAGAAAGGTACTACTTAGCTTCCAAGAATGTCATTTAAACGAGGATCGAGTTTGGGGATCAAGATCGAAGAGCGATAACATAGAAAGGTACTACTACTTACCTTCCAAGAATGTCGTTAAAACGAGGATCGAGTTCAATTTGATATTTATCAAGGTATTCAAATAATTCTTCTGTTCCAAGAACCTTTGCTATCCTCACCAGTTGATCATAGTTATCATGACCGTGGAAGAAGGGCTCTTTGCGGAAGATCATAGAGGCAAGCATACATCCCAAAGACCACATGTCCAGTGAGTAGTCATACATCTGTCAAAAGATACAAGTGATCAAAAGTGTACATAGCCCCGATCTTTTAGAGTGGATACAAAATACAAAGAAAAATACATTGAGTGTTATTTATTTTAAATAACACAGCATTTAAATAGATAATATATACTTTTATTGAAAACATATGTATCTAATGATAGGTGATTGAAAATAAAATCTTAAACAGATCAGATGATGTTTTAAATGGACCGTGGATTGTTATCAAACCGTTGGAGATCCTGGCGGGATTCAAGCCCTTCTAACCCTGTTGGTAGAAGAATCCGAAAAGTGACAGCAAATATCATTTTCTCATGATGTTATTAAAAAACTTGTGGAATTGAAGGGTCTGAAACAAGTAGTGTTTTTCCCTGAATTATGCTGAATATAATATAAGACGATCTCCTTAAAAAAAAAGATAAATAATAAAAAAAAAAAAATCACAAACTATGGTTAAGCTGAACTTTTATAGCGTTTATGGTCTAACACAAATTTTGTCAAAACGAATTTCGTAGTTTTGGTTTCACAATTGGAATTCACATTTCATTAATAGTGTCTTTAGTCATGTATATTGAAATTAATTTCAAAGTTTCCTTTAAAATTCACAAACTTTTGTTAGTATAGCAAGAGCTTAAAAAAAACAAAACTGAGCTCAATTATAGTTGCCAAGTTAGCAAAAAATGGGCTCATAGCACATGCAACATTCGATGCTATAATTGATGAGTCAAGATCTACTGGCTCCCCATTCCAATAAAACTTTTAATCTATATAACAGGAGTTTTTAAAAACGTTTTTGATACTTCCGCTCAAACATCTCTTATTATTCCTGGGATTCTCTTTCTGTGGTCCGAGTTCTTAGATCTTGGTATTGGAAGCTTAGGATAAACTTCGTCTGATTTTTTCTCTAGTTCGACTTCAGTTGCTATCTCTAGCGGGCAAGTTCTCTCCTAACAAGCTTACCATTTTCCAATTTTTCCAAGTAGAAGGGCTCTTGGCAGAATCCCGGGAGGGACGATGAGCCCCTCCCTTCCTCTTTGAGAAGGTAGACACACAATTATGTTTTCTAAACTAATTTCAGATACTGCCCATGTATTCACACTGCAGTCTGATTTCAAGTATCCCCTAATCATGGTGTGAACACTACACCAGTTTTCATGACTGTTTTTAGAGGACAAGACACCATTTTACAAGAACCCCATAATTGAATAATGCCCCAATATACCTAACATAATAAATTATGCCCCATAATTTACCACAAAATTGAATATATTAACATTCCCTAGTATTTTACTGCATTTACTAGGGATGCCCAGTGATCGTGAATAAGCATAAATGATGCTTAAAATAATTTTACACGAAGAAGAGACTACAAACTAATGAGACATTTAACTCTAAATCAGTGGCGTCAATTCACTGAAATGGGGGGGGGGGTTGTTTTTTTCAAAATCTGGGGGAAACGACAATTTTATTGTTTCTTTAGATTTTTCCAAAGAAAAATAACAAAAATTCTTTAAAAATTTTCGACGTAACACCTTAATTTAGGTATTGTTTTTTTAGAGCACACTGCTGTTCTGTGACAAACAAATAAGCTTTCAAATGGGGATAAATCCAGTTATTTAGACAGTGAAAAACTGGTACTTAAGTACAGATATTTCGATTACATATACATATGTGGCTGTACATGTGATCGAAACATCTGGACTTTTGTAGCTTTTTTTCACTGACTAAAGGAATGGATTTATCCCCATTTGAAAGTTTATAAAGTCTTTTAAAGAAAAGATTCTTTAGCACTGTATTGCATTGAACAAGGAAGAAACTTAAGAAGGGAGGGCGCATTTTTATTCTTTCCATGTTTTCATAGAAAATATCAAAAGTCATTTTTTCAATGAAAGTACTAAAAAATGTACTTTCAAAAATCTAGGGGAGATCCAGGGTGGTAGAAATCCCGCCATCCGATGGACACCACTGCTCTAAACAAAGCTTACAAAACATTAAATTTGGCAACTTGCCAAATTTATTAGGCAAAATACTTATACATTAAAATAAGCTTACCTGGTAGTCAACTAGAAGTTCTGGGCCTTTGAAATACCTTGACGCCACCCGAACGTTGTACTCCTGGCCTTGATGGTAGAACTCGGCAAGACCCCAATCAATCAAACGAAGCTTTCTATTTTCATGATCAATCATAACGTTGTGAGGTTTAACGTCTCGATGCATAATACCCATACTGTGACAATAGTCTAAGGCCTAAAAGATATTAAAGTGCCATTTAGTCTTCGAATTGATTTGCAGTAATTCGAAAGATGCTAATTACCATAATGTATTTCTTTGTATATTTATAAAAAGATTAAAAATAAATAAATAAAGATTCTCCAGAGCCATTGCTGGTGCAGAGGGCGTCGAATAAGCATTTCAGTTGATGGGTCTTTTTTCCAGGGACAAGTAGCTCACCTATCGCACAACCTTTCCACAGCGGGGATCGATCATTGGGCCCCCTATTGCCAAGCAGAGCATCAATCCAGTGCTACCACAGGGTTGTATCAAAAAGGGCCTTCTGAAATCAAAAGGATCCATTTTAGAACTATTTCTGTTCGCAACAAAAAAGGATACAACACATTTTAGAGAACCAGAATTTTCAAAAGATGTTGAGAGTCAAATTATTAATTATTTAGGTTCCACTAGACCTTTTTTGGGTCGCAGCTTTTTTGGTTCTTTTAGAGACCTTTTCTGGGTCACACCTTCCTACAACGCTTTATTCTGTGTAGTTAGATGCAATTTCGTTATCAGGAGATTGATGAAATTCTCGTCCATCTTTCTCGTGCCCTGTCTCGAGGACTAAGTTTGTATGAGGATCCTTTGAGGGCTATTTTTGGGAGCCAGTTTGGCTCTATTCATTTTGTATGGCAAAACTGCACAGCTTCTGATTCTTGGACTTTGATTTTCTTCCTTGATTTCCCCCTTGTATCCCTGGCCATGGAGCCTTTCGAAGGGGAATAAGTGTATTTTAATTCCATTTTTAATTGTATTGAATAATAATAATAAACTTCTAAACTAAAAACTTCAAATTTGAAGGGATTAGTACATTGCAGCCTTTCGCAGACTCCTGCATTCGTGATGCAGTCAGTGTACTTGATTGCGTCAGAGCTGAATAAGGTAGGACAAAAAGAGTGAACCAGAACTTTTAGATTTTTAGCACGGAGGAAAAAAACTTACAGTCATATCGTGTAAAAGGGTGCTTTAAATCGATTAGTTCATTTTTTAGATGTATTATTTTTAGCTGATAACTTGATTATTACTTAATTTTAGGCCAGAAAAGGAAGCCAAATATTCTATTTCGTTACTGATTTACCCATTGCTATTATGTCTAATTTTCAACCAGTAAAAAAAAATTGATTGGTTCTTTTACCGAAATTCAAAGCAAGCTGAAAAAAAATGTTAGAGCCATATCATTTCTTGTATTAGTAAACTCACTGTTTCTCTGTGTTTTAGCGGTCAAGAACCATTTTTATAAAACTCTTAATAAGTACTACTACGTCATAGACATAAACTGGTGATCGTAACGCACAGCAGCACTTGTTTAGTTTCAGAGATGGGCCAAATTTAGGTCTTCCGATAACATGTCAGACAAAGCCTCTTGGATTGTCGGGGAATTCTCCGTCCAAAAATACGCAAACCCTATCAGAGACAGGCCTAAATATCCACCTTTTTGTGCCTTTTAGATGTACAAAATTTTATGTATTCGGAATAAATAGTCTATTTAAACGTCAATTAAGGAAAGCGTACCCCTACCAAGCAGGTTTACAACTCCAACTCTACTCTTGGTAATCAAGTGCAAGAAACCACATATCTTAAGAAAAAATTAGGATGAGCCCAGAATTCAATTTTTAATGAAAAGATCTCCATATGTAGCAGTGTAGATTTTGGTAATAGCGGGCGCTAAATTTGTACATTAATTCGTATATATACTGAGTCAAAATCGTAGCAATGTGAGGCTCATAATCAACACTGCAAAGATCCATGCTTGGATCCCGAGGGCAAGTTTTTTACGAGTTCTCTACTAAATATGATTCCTTACTGCCCTCATGACAATAGCAAAGGACTGAAGCTGTGAAGGAAGCTATCTGCTTCTTATCTCTCTTAATCCCCTCCCCCTTATTACAATGACTTTTTAGTTTAATTAGTTAATTACTCACGGATTTTTTTTTCTTTTTTAATTACTCGCGGATTTGAGCTTCATTTAATCAAACAATAAAAGAAAATATAAAAAAAACTCCCAATTCAACGATAGATCTTTTTTTCCATTACCTTAAAAAGAAAACAGTATTTATATGAAGTTCTCCACATTCCTAATAGAAAATCAGGTGAAAATTGAAAAATTATTAGCTAATTACAAACTACCTTGTTTTTTTTCTCATTAAACAAGAGCCTAGAGCTCATATGGCGTTTAGGACGAGGTCAGAACCTAAAATTAGACTCGGTACTAGAGTAATCGATTTCATCGTCCTAGTATGTAAAGAAGCACCGAACTCGCCAAAGCACTAGAAATCCCTCCAACTTCCCCAAAGAGATCGGATCCGGTCCACTTATGTCAATAACGTAGCTATAACTTGTGTTTGTTCTCGAACTCGCCAAAGCACTAGAAATCCCCCAACTCCCCCAAAAAGGACGAATCCGGTTCGGTTATGTCAATCAAGTATCTACAACTTGTGCTTATTCTTCCCATCAGGTTTCATCCCGATCCCTCCACTCTAAGCGTTTTCCAATATTTTCGATTTCCAAGATTTCCGTTTCTCTCTTCCACCCCCTATGTCCCCTATGTCCAGAAGCACTGAACTCGCCAAAACGCTGGAAATCCCCCCCCCCAACTCTACCAAAGAGAGTGGATTCGGTCCGGTTATGTCAATCATGTATCTGGGACTTTTGCTTATTCTTCTCACCAAGCTTCATCCTGATCTCTCCACTCTTAGCGTTTACCAAGATTTCCGGTTTCCCCCTCCAACTCCCCCCAATATCACCGGATCCGGTAGGGATTAACAAAAAGAGCTCTGAGACACGAGGTCCTTCTAAATATCAAGTTTCATTAAGATCCGATCACCCGTTCCTAAGTTAAAAATACCTCATTTTTTCTAATTTTTCCGAATTAACCGAATTAAATCCGGATCCGGTCTGGTTATGTCAATCACGTACCTAGAAATTGTGTTTATTCTCCCCACCAAGTTTCATCCCGATCCTTCCACTCTAAGCGTTTTCCAAGATTTCCGGTTTCCCCCTCCACTTCCCCCCAATGTCAGAAGAACCGGTCGGAATTTAATATAAGAGCTCTGAAACACGAGATCTTTCTAAATATAAAATTTCATTAAGATCAGATCACTCTTTCGTAAATTAAAAATACCTCATTTTTTTCCAATTTTTCCGAAAATTTGGCAATTTGGTAATCGCCAGAAACTCTATCTTGAGATCATATGTTGGGATACTAAGGACCCTAGCAAACCAAATTTCATAAAAAGTCAAAAAAAAAAAATACCTTTTTAGCAGCTCAAAATTGATATCACAGTTATGATAATTATTGCAAAATCTGCACCTAATTACTAACTACATTGCTTTTTCCTAATTAAAATTGAATTGAAATACTTAATAAACCCCAGGAAAACCCTCAAGGGACCACATACTGTGTCACTAACGACCCTAGTGAATCAAGACTGATAAAAAAGCAAAAAATACCTTAAGCAGCTCATAGAGGTAAAAACGGATATCATAGTCTGTCAGTGTCTGATAAAGCTGTTTGAAGTCAGTGTTATTTACATGTTCAAAAATAAGGGCTGGCGTTCTGGAAACAGGATCCTTAACAACAGCTAGCAGGGAAATAATATTTGTCCCACCAGTCAGGTTCTCTAGAATTTTAATCTCCCGCTTTATTTTTTTCTTCTTTACTGGCTGAAATACAAAGAAAACTAATTAATACTAAATCAATAATAGAACTTGGCATCCAAATTAAAATAAATGAGAAAAAGCTGAAAACTCTTGAAGTCCATGATAAACTTTTAATCTGTTCAGCTTCATATGTCAATCAACACAAAATGTCTATACATTTTTAGCAGCTCAATATCTGTAACGCAGCTCAATAACTTTTAATCTGTTCAGCTTCATACATCAAGCGACACATAATGACCATATCTTTTTAGCAGCTCAATATCTGTAACGCAGCTCAATAACTTTTAATCTGTTCAGCTTCATACGTCAATCAACACAAAATGACTATACATTTTTAGCAGCTCAATATCTGTAACGCAGCTCAATAACTTTTAATCTGTTCAGCTTCATACATCAAGCGACACATAATGACTATATCTTTTTAGCAGCTCAATATCTGTAATGCAGCCCAATAACTTTTAATCTGTTCAGCTTCATACATCAATCAACACAAAATGACTATAAGAGGACGGATATTGATAAAGTTCTTCCATGTGCTCGGGTATTTATGTGTGGTTTATTCAGCTTCTTAATATGTTCAGCTTTTATCTGTAAACTTCTAATCTGTTCAGCTTCATACATCAATCAATACAAAATGACTATAAGAGGACGGGTATTGATAAATTTCTTCCATGTGCTTGGGTATTAGTGTGTGGTCTAACATTGTTGAAGGGAAATTAGAATATTTCTTACAAATGCAAATCCACTTTGGAATTCCAACACAGCAATACCCCCCCCCTCCAGCCGTAGAAACGTAAAACGTTATGCAGAAAAATAAGTACTGATTCAGATAATAACTTTTGATAAGAACTGTGGCTGAACGATTATGGTCCTTTCACAAATGCATTGCATAATATTAGTTTGTAATACCTTGCTTATTATTTTAAACGTTTCTAAAGAGAAAACAGGACACACGCGTTTTTTTCAAATTCTTATGGCCTATACTCATTATCATGGTAAGTAATACTAAACCCTGCAGCGTTCATCCCTAACTCCAGAACCCCTAACTCTTCAGAATCACAGAAGTGTAGGTCTTCTATTGGGAAAAGGCACTAAATCCCTCTCCAAATAAGCCAGGGAAAAAAAAGGCCAAAAAATACAGACTCCTCCCCCATCCGTTACAAACTGAGCTATTTTATAGTTCAGATCCATTCGATATTTTGTTTACCTGTTATTTTACTTGACTTGTAGTTTAGTTTGCAATTACGTTAACAGTTTAGTTTACTTACTAAAAACAATTTATAGTTTGCTGAAGTTTTCCCTCCGCCTTTTCTCTTGTAGCTGACTGAGCTGCTATCGAACAGTTCATAGTAACGAACTTAAAGTAAGGAGCGATTTGTATTTGTAGTTAACAAAAATATAAAAATAGAAACAATTTTTTGACAACAATATACATCCAAAAATATATGATTCTAAATATGCGAAATCCAACAAGTTTAAAGTTCCTCACCAAAAGTAATGAGCCTGGAAAAATTTGCCTGATTTTGGAAAAAGTGGAAAAATGACCTCTTTCCCAGGGACCATCATATTGAAAAAGCGGTTTAAGAATCTCGAAAGAGAGCTCGTTTCAATGGAACTTGAAACTTCTAGTGACCTTTAAAAGTAGCAAAAGAGGTTGCGCCATATCAAAGTGTTGTTTTCTTTCATTCTACGGCGCAATAAAAACAGCTGCATCAATTGGGAGAGAGCAGGAGGAGCCTACCCTAAAATTTGGAAATACCTTTCTTGGGGTATTTTCAAATGCCTGATTTGTTGCTGTTTTCATTGAAAAAAAATTAAAAGAAAACAAGAAAATTGCTCCCTCCCTAAATACTGAAAAATACATTTTGTCCCCCATCTCCCAAAATTTTCACGCCGATGCAAAAGGGAATTTTGGCTCAAAGAGGGTCAAAATGCTATCGAGTGAAAATTTTGAGATAGCAAATTGATTTGAAATAATCGAAGCCTGTACATTGGAGCTTCCCAGAGGCAGTAATGCCGCGCTTTGGGACATTCGGCCATAACGCAGCAGTAATTCACACAAGAAAACACTTAATACAGACGAACGCTGTAAGCTTCAGTACACGAAGTGTATTAATTTGGGGTTTTATAAAGATATTCACAGTGTGTATTATGTCGCACCAGCTATTACGAAAGATGACTAGTGGACCTTTATGTAGGGGGAGGTGGGTACCAGAAGCCTCAAAATGGGCTTTTTATGCACAAATTTTCTCTCGATAAGCCTTCAGACAAAATAGAAGATTTAGTGGGGGGGGGGGGTCAAAGCCATCTCTAATCTCCCTCCATTCTCAGGAGCATTTCCGGGCTACAAAAATAGTATGAGTGCTGAAGAGCACCTACTATTCAAAAAATATTTTCTGTATAACATGAAAGATAACTACATCCATGTGCTCGTTGGTAGAAAAGAGGTAGAGGTGAAAAGGGGTCGGCATGAGTGTAACCAGAGAATTTCCCAGGGCACAAAGTTTTGCTTTTATCTGGATTTAAGTTTAGATATTTCTTATTTTCCTATTTATGCACATTTCATTTCTTGTTTCAAAGGGACATTACCACCTATTCCTCCTGCCGGCGGTCATGGGGGACATTCCTATAAAAAGATTTATTCGAAGAATCTACATTGAAAACCGTGGAAACATTAACCCTATAATCCATGCCTGACATTTCATACCCACCCCCGCCAAGAAATATTAGGAGGGGCGCGCCTTTACCGGGAGAATTGTCATTCTCAATGTGTCATTATAAATATAGTAAACTTGAATGTAAAAAGCGGGGTTGAAGCAGCGGATGGTCACCACCTTCGCTTTCAGAGAACCTCGGGTCTAAAACGGTTCGTAGTAACAAACTGCAAGTAAAGAGCGACGCTTGTCAATAGAAACCGAAAGAAATAAAACAAAATTGTAACATATGCAGCAACAAAATCTATTATTTATGCTTATTCTAAACACGCAGAACTTATTAAATTTGAAGTTTCCATCAAAAGCTGTCAGCAAATGACATTCGTATAATTTTTATGAAAAGAAGTTAAACTCCACAGGGTGGAATTTTAATGAAGATCATAAGATAATATCTGATGTGTCTGAGAACCCTGAAAACACTATTTACAAAACATGAAATCTCTTACTTTTCCAGAGAAGGATGACCATGCATGCAACTTTCTTTTAAGATCCTGCGGAACCAGGAAATTTTTTTAATATTCTTTCTTTCAAAGTGTATACAACTATGTATAGCCTACCGCCCATGGGTAAGAGGGTGGGATATCAGAACAATAAAAAATGGTTACTTTATAGCCCTTGCCCATCTATTATTTAGCAAGATGACGTCCTTGAAAACAACAGAGGATAATAAAAAATGTTAATTTAAATTACCTTTAAAATTTTTACTACACACTTTTCATTGTCTCTTATATTAATGGCTTCAAAAACTTCGCTGTATTTTCCTCTTCCTAGCTTCCTAACAAGTTGATAATCATCCTGCTCTCCCCAAGAGACAATGTGTGCCTCATAGTCCCAGTATTCTCGGGGTTTGTGAGAGTTTACATCAGCATACACCCGAGCAGAACTGGCTAATGGCATCCTGTCAGTTGATGAGCTCAGAGGACGCTGGAGGAGAAGTCGACGTGCAGCAAGGTCAGCTAAAACATAAAATGACGTCAATTGTAGCTACTCAAGAAAGAAGGGTGGGGCGGGAAGGGTCTAGTGGTGGATAATGTGCTGACATACAAAAAAATCCAACCATGTTTTACAGTAAGAGCTGCAGCCACTCTCATAAACAAGACAATTTCTGTCAATATTAAGTTTTAACGTTGCTGTTTACTTTCAACTGATAAGAAACTAGCGTTTTTTCATCTAATTTACGCTCATTTCTAACATCATATCAAGGTTTATCGTAAATATGAGCAGGGCTACTGCCCCCTCAGCCTCGAGACTGTACATAAAGCTTATTTTTGTACATAAACGCCTAGAGAAAAAGGGCAAAATATAAGTTTTCCTAGATAAAAGGATGTCTGTCATTATGTTGACCTCTCCCCTCCCCATAAAATAAGGTTTAAGTTTTTATTTTTATGCTGCAATATTTAAACATAAACGTTTCCAGTTAAAACTATTGATTACGTAATGAGAGCCGTTACCCACTCAAGGGTCATATTATAATCTAAGTCCAAATATGTCCTCCCAAATGAAGAAAGGTCAGGGGGTTACAGTAATTAGTCCCTCCCCCCCCCCCCCGAGGGAGAAAAAATTCAAGAAAATGGAATCAAAGAATAAAGGAAAAAAAGTACATAAAAATTACTGTAAATTCAAAAAATCTTCAAATCCTGCGTAGGTGTGGGCCTGAAGCCCCTTATCCATGTAGCTTACGAAGTAGAATGTGTTTGAAATTAAATCACGAATTATTCCAAAGTACAGCATGAGCCGGACGACAGATTTTGCATGGTAGGAATACTAGCTCGCCCATAACATCTTAAATTGGCTAAGATCAGGTTCTTAAACTTAATTAAGAAAATCAGTTCCTGGTTCCAAATTTGTACAAGGGTATGTGGACTACCAATTAATCCTTTCAAATCATATGTCTGTTAAATAATTCAGATACACTGGTATTCAGATTTTGGCGTCATAGTATGTTCAAACTTTAATAGATTCTGAAAACATTTCTGAAATTACCGTTTAATACCCAGAAATAAGCGCAAGCTCAACCTTGCACGTGGCCATCTCCACCAAAGTTCTGACTTCAAAGGCCCAGGGGCGGATCCACAAGTGGTTTTAGGGGCAAATGCCACGCCAAAGGTCAAAATTTCACAATTTACAAGGTCAGAGGAGCAAAAACGAGGAGCCAAAATTTATTGCCCCGCTCCTCAAATTCCGTATCCACCCCTGCATAGGCCTGTAAAATTATTGTGCTAGAAGAATAACATATGCAGAAATGGACCACGTTTTACATAGCATGGAGAGTAATCGTAAATACAATGTAATGCAAATAGCTTAAATTTTCTAAAAAGCACAAAGAAATCAGACAATACATATCTTAGAAAATCCCCACAACTTCACTGAAAACGTTTGAGGAACTTTCCCCAAAGACAGGCTTTACACCATTAATTAAAAGCAAATTAGGAGCAAGAAAGGAGATATTAAACAAGAAAACAAGTTTTTAACTAAAAACAGTGGACAGCATAAGAAGATTTAGATTTTCCCTACCCAACAGTTGTGGTAAAGTACTGTAAGTAAGGAGCAACTTTGGCCAATAGTAACTGGAACTACAAGAAACAGAATTTTGATGACAATTGATACATCAAAAGAATTGGTTTTTTATGCTGACTCCAATTTTATCATATTCCATAAGAATATGAGAAAATTTTCGAAAAAGTGGAGAAAACCCCCTAAAAGGGCAAGCAATCTTGAGGGAAATTACAGCTTTAGATTTCGCCTATGAATTAACCCTAGAGTAGAGCTCCTATCTGCAAATATGTAGAATTTTGCATTTTTCCCCAGAAGAAATATCACAAATGTATGATTATGTATTTATTTTTTCCCACGGGTGGTAACATTGAACCCTCAAAGATGAGGAGAGGACTCATTCAAACGAAAATCACAAATTCGAGTGACATTTTAAGTACAAACCCAGTACTCCTCCCCTCCCTGGATACGGCCTTGGTGCCGCATTTGTTCCTCAAAAGTCAAGCAGTCGATGCAAGATTCGTGGTTAATATGGTTAGTAATCTTAATTCTTTATTTAACTAAGTTGATTCACTTTTATTTTTTATTAAATAATGTTTAGTGATGTATAATTCCCCATCAGCTTTAATAAAGGAGGGGTGGAGGGTCAATGCATAGGGGGAGAGTGGGGAAGATGCATAAAAGAGCAGAAGATCCAAATGGCATAACTCTGTAAAAGCCTTCAGATAAATATAGAAGTGGGTACTGGGGACTGGGGGAATCAACACCTCATCTCCCTTCATGTAGAAAAAGCCTGAATAATGGTGCTGAGAGACGATATCTCCCTCCTTATTGGAGAAAAGCATATGTAACATTTATTTTAATTCCACTCTAATCTGGATCTGGTGACATTGGAGGGGGAGGGAATTGGGAGGGGGAAACCTAAAATCTTGGAACACTTAAGAGTGGAGGGATTGGGATGAAACTTGGTGGGGAAAATATGCACAAGTCCTAGATACATGATTGACATAACCGGAAACAGATTCTCTCTCTTTGGGGTAGTTGGGGGGAGGGTTAATTCTGAAAAATTAGAAAAAATAAGGTATTTTTAACTTACAAACAAGTGATTGGATCTCAATGAAATTTGATATTTAGAAGGATATCGTGTCTCAAAGCTCTTATTTAAATCCCGGCGGGATCTGGTGACATTGGGGGGAGTTTGGGGGGGGGGGACCTAAAATCATGGAAAATGCTTAGAGTGGAAGGATCGGGATGAAATTTGGATGGAAAAATAAGCAAACGTCTTAGATACATGACTGACATAATTGGAACGGATCCACTCTATTTGGGGGAATTGAGAGGGAGGATTTAATTGTAAAAAATTAGAAAAAATTACGTATTTTTAACTTACAAAGGAGTGATTGGATCTTCATGAAACTTCATATTTGGAAGGACCTTGTAACTCAGATCTCTTATTTTAAATCTCAACCAGATCCAGCATCATTGGGGAGGGGGGACCAGAAATCTTAGAAAATACTTAAAGCAGAGAGATCAGGATGAAACTGGATGGGAAGAATAAAAACAAGTCTAAGATACATGACTGACATAAATGGACCAATTCCCCTCTCTTTGGTGGAGTTGGGGTGGGGGTAATTTGGAAAAATGAGGTACTTGTAACTTATGAACGGGTGAGCAGATCTTAATTGAAATTTGATATTTAGAAGGATCTTTGGCTTTAAAGCTCTTATTTTGAATTCCGACCAGATCCTTTGACATTGGGGGAAGTTGGAGGGGGAAACGGGAATTCTTGGAAAATGTGAAAATTGGGGTATTTTTATCTTATGAATAGGAGATTGGATCTTAACGAAACTTGATATACAGAAGCATCTTATGTCTCAGATGCTCCATTTTTGACTTGAATTGGATCCAGGGACATAGGGGGTTGGAGGAGGGAAACAGAAATCTTGAAAAACACTTAGAGTGGATAGATCAGGATGAAACTTGATGGGTAGAATAAGCACAAGTTCTAGATACGTGATTAACATAATTGGAACAAATCCATTCTCTTTGGAGGAGCTTTGGGTGTTAATTTGGGAAAATTAGAAAAATTGAGGTATTTTTAACTTAAGAACAGGTGACCAGATCTTAATGAAATTTGATATTTAGAAGGCATTCATGTCTCACAGCTCTTATTTCAAATCCCGACCAGATCTGTTAACATTGGGGGGAGTTGGAGGGGGAAATTGGAAATCTTGGAAAATGCTTAGAGCGGAGGAGCTTGGTGGATAGAATAAGCAAATGTCATAGATACGTGATTGACGTAACCATACTGGATTCGCTCCCTTTGGGGGAGGGGTTCAGTGCTTTGGCAAGTTTGATGCTTCTGGACATGCTAGGACAATGAAAATTGGTAGGCATGTCAAGGAGCTGCGAAAATTGACTTGATAAAGTCGTTTTCCCAGATTCGACCATCTGGGGGGCTAAAGGGAGAGGAAAAAGAAAAAAGAGGTATTTATAACTTACAAGTGGGTGATTGGACCTTAATAGATTTTGATATTTAGAAGGACATCATGACTCAGAGCTCTTATTTAAAATCCCAACCAGCATTAAGCCTCTGATTTTCCTTTTAGAACAATCTATTGATTCTTAGAATTTTGTTAGAGCTCATACCTATGAGCTCTTGGCTCTTCAGGCCTCGTTACAAGTGTCATATGAGCTCTTAGCTCTTGTTTGTTAAACAAGGAAATTATCTTCCCCATGAGAAATTCCTATAGTGAAAGATCCTCTCACATAGCCTCCCCCCTACCACCAAAAAAAAAATTTCCCCTAAAAATGAACAGTTTAACTATGTCTAGGGTTATTGGGTAGGTCAACCCTCAACAGTTATGCAATTTACACATCATGCTTAAAAACTAAATGTTGGCTTAAAACTAAATCAAAATTTACTATGTGTATTCTGTTTACCAAAAAGACATCTAAGCAATATACCTAGAATGACTGAGGGTATTAAGTTGGGGCTACTTCTGCTCTTAAAATTTAACCCAATCAGAACAATGTAAGTGTATCCAAGCTAGATAGAAGTTTTTGAGAATGGTATTAAGTTTTAATTTTCAGGCTAACTAGAGGAGGTATGAAACTAAATTAAACACTACTATTAGTGTCATGATTTTTAAAAGGGTGTATGTTTTTTTTTAAAGTGTTGAAAAAGTTTCCCAGCATACAAATAGCAGGCCAAACTATAAATTCTTAAAAAGAATTTACAATATTACTTTCTTTTTTCCTGGAAAAGACTGTATCAATACAAAACAAACAGAAATTGATTAATAAAAACTTTTTTCACAAAAAAGTTTTTTAAAGAAAAGTAAAGCACTTTATTAAACCAAAAATGAGCAAAAATAATCAAATAATCTACCAAGTTTAAGACTACCACGAATCAGCTTCAATAAATAAATGAAACCCAAAACAAATAGAAATTGCAATAAAAAACTAGTCAAACTTAAACAAGTAGAAATTAACACGAATAGGGCTCAGAATTCCTATGCCTTCTCAATGCCAGAATATAATTTGCAATATACTGATAAAAAATATAAATGAATGTACATTGTCAGTTTAATGTACATATGCTGATATTTATTTCTTAAAACCTTACTCATTTTTATTTATTAAAGCTATAAAAGTGCTGATGTGTGGCAGTCTTACATTAGGTAGATCATTTGATTCTATTTTTGCTCATTTTGGTTTAATGGACTTCTTTACTTTTCTTTGAAAAACTTATTTAGTGGAAATTTTTTTTAATTAATAACACATAAGGTCCATAGGCCAAAAACGTTACAGAACTAAACATATACATCAGAATGCACAGAGACAAATTTATGGCACTTGTCTTAGGGGAACTAAGTAAAACAGCTCATACAAATGATATAAATATTTTAGTTCTAAAAAATACTATTCACAAAATAAAGTTCCAATCAAAGCTGTAACATTATTTCTTGAAACAACATGGTAAGGCAACATGTTCTATGATTTAATGGACTAATTTATAACAGAACCATGGTTTTCTAACAGAACCAGTATCTAATCAAGCAAAAATTATGTAAAACAAAAATCCTCACATCTTGTTACCAAATAGGCATTAAGAAGAGCTGTATATATCAATAAATAACTAAAAACCTAAATTATTTATGAATATGTTTATTGTCAAAATTATTTGAGATCCAACACTTGAAATTTTTAGTTTATTAGCATACCTGGAAGAAAGTCTTCTTGGAAAAACCAATTATTCTATGTTGATGTATATATTCTTTTATTGTTTCAGTTTTATTCACACATTAACAGAAAGCTGATTTTCTTCTGATTCTAAAAATGTAACTTTATTGTTTGATATTTATTTCTATAAATATTTAATAGCCTATAACATTTTCTTTTCAAATGCTTGTCAAAACAGAGAACACCATTCAAAGAAAAGTATTTTTCTTTTTACATTTTAATTTGTACCTATAAACTATTGGTGAAAAATTCACCAAGAAGGTGGGGCTTTTGTTGCTACCCTCAGATTTTATCATGCTATAGTAAAATAGGGGTGGTCCAAAAACCCATCTCAATTTTTCTGGGTAAAATTATAGTTCAGCTACTTTTTTTATCATGGAAAGAGGTGAGATTAGGAAAATGAAACTTTCTGGGGTAAAATTCTAGTTAATTGACTTCTTGCTATCTTGGAAAGGGTTTAGGTTAGGAAAATGAAACTTTCAGGGATAGGTCTGCAGGCTAAAGTATGTCCCAGGAAGGTATTTTGAAGCAACTACCTCCACTCTTTTTCCCTATAGAGGGCCCTGAAATCTGCCTATATGACAGGTCTATACCAATTGAAATTTTGACAAAACAAAATTTTACCTTAATTTTCAGTTACTAGTTGCTTTTTCTCTGCCTTTAGTTTTGAAAATGCAATTCCTGTTATTTCAGTAGAATTTTGAGCCATATCTATTTTTTTTCAAAATTTAGGAAATGTATTTGGATATCTTTAAAACCTTATAAAATGGAATTGAGCAAAGTTATGAAGCTGAAAAAAAATTTTGTTGTACTTCAATTAAGCAGAAATTCTATTTTGCAAGGTTTCACTTTTATAACACACATACTTTTAAAGGTCATCAAAGGTCAGGGCCCTCTAGAGGGAGAAGGAGTGGAGGTAGATGCTCCAAAACACCTTCTAGGGACATACTTTAGTCTGTAGATTCATCCCTGAAAGTTTCATTTTCCTAACCTAAACCCTTTCCAAGATAGCAAGAAGTCAATTAACTAGAATTTTACCCTTTCTGGGATGGGTCTACAGACAAAAGTATGTCCTGGAAGAGTATTCTGAAGTAACTATCTCTACTCCTTCTCCCTTTAGAGGGCAGTGCTCTTTGAAAATATGTGTGTTATAAAAGTGAAGCCTTAAAAAATGGATCTTCAGATCAAATAGCCAACAACAAAACTGTTATCAGCTTCAACTAGCCTAAAATCAAAGAAAAAGAAAGTAATAACTAAAATTAAGGTAAAATGTTTAGTCAAAATTTCAATAGGTAGCCTATAAGATGTCAAATAGGCTAATTTCTTAAGACTTAAAAATCAGAAGAGGGTTTATATAGAAGCTTGGCAATACATTCCCAGATTGTGTTTTTGGCCCTGGATTCATTGCTGAAAGTTTTAGCCTAATTTCCTGACCTAACACCTTTCCAAGACAGCAAACAGTACCTAAACTAGAATTTCACTTTTTTCCGAAATACCAAAGCAAAGTGGTCTTTCCCCAAAAGAGGTCTTTTACCCTAATGAATTTAGCCTAGTGTCAGATTTTTATTTTAGCCTATACACTATTATGCATCCTTCAAATGAGGCCAACCAATAGATCTTTACGTAATATATAAATTGGGCTATGGCTCTGTAGGGGAAAATTATCAGCAACAAATTTTATTTCAATTTCTAGTCTAGGCCTATATTGTAGGAGTTATAAAACACCTCGAAGATAGCCTATGCGACCAATAGCTCATTTGTTTTAACTTTCTATGGTTTACCAATTATTGAGTTGTGCAATTCACTGCATTTCTTACAAATTTTGGTAAGATTATGTGAAAAAGTCCAATAGTTTCTCCCTATTTTTTTCTTTTTAGTAGCGTGCACTCTGTTTACATTCCAAGTCAAAATGGCAGAAAAATAAAATAATAATTTAGATGGCAGAAGTAGTTCAAATGGAAAAGATATTTTTGACCACTAAAAGTTTCACACCCTAGAATGGATGGTAGAGCATCTATCAACAAGTAAAACGCCATGATTTATACAATTCTGAAAAAAGGTTATGCCGGCTTTGCCCCTCACTGAGACTGTCTGTCTTGGATTTACTCCAATTAGCCCTGTCTCTCAAGTTTTTCGTCACAGTCCACCAAGTTGATTTTAATTCACTGCTACTAATACAAAGTAATAACTACTAGTACAGAGATTTTTTCCTCCTAGAATAACAGGTGAATGTGTATTTCCTTTTGGAAAACCGGAAGTGGAGTTTTTTCAGTTTGAAAAAAATTAGATATTTTTCCGTCGAAACAAAATTAGAAGGCTCTTCCTTGTCGTAGGAAAGCATTCAGCATATTCCATTCAAAAATTGGTATGGCAGCTATTATATTTCATAAAATATATCAAAATAAAGGATATCAGACATTGCTAAGCTGATGAAAGCAATGCTGCTATTTCCATCTAAGATTTAGTATCATATGAACAAGACGCACTGTGAATGGGACTTTTAACAGCAAGGCAACACAGGTGTGTCTGAGTTTATAATTGACTATGCTCTCATAAAAGTTTTCAAGCCGTTTTCTATACATGGAGACCTGGCATTAAAATGGTTTTGGAATTGGACGCCATTTTTGTTGGATAGCCTTCAAACAAACGTCAATCAGTGATTCGATTGTCGCAACCCTATGACAGTAGTTTTGGCATGATGTAGGATATAGATAGATTTTAGGGTGCAATAATAGGTTTAAAACATAATTTTAATAAGACTAAGTTGCTCGGACTAGGAATGAGTGACGGTTAAGATGGGTAAGGAAAAGATCAATCAGGTGTATTGCTTCACTCACTTGTGTAGCATTATTAGTAAGGATGGTGAATGCAGTAAACATATTAAAAGTAGAATAGCCAAGGCCCATAGTGCTTTTTCACAGTTAAAGAGGCTTGTGAGATCAGGAAAGTAATTCTATGAACCAAAATTAGAATATCAGAAGCTACAGGAATAACTACAGTAAAATATGGCTCTGGAACATGGGAGTTCTGGAAGACGAAGAAAGCTTTGTTAGATTTTTTCCAGAGGGACTGTCTAAGGATTGTTTTGGGTACAGATCTGACCGAACGTGTTCAAAAAAGCAAGCTACACGAAAAATATGGCTCTATCCAACATTTAGATTTGCAGTGAAAAAAAAGGTTAGGTTATATTCAGAGAAAGGTTGAGATGGCTAGGATATATTTTGCGGATGAAGGATAACATATTACCAACGATCGTTCTATTAAGAAGTCCATCTTGGACCAAATAAAAAGTAGCTCTCCCCAAAGTAGGGTGGGAAGAAGCTGCAATAAGTGGTTTAGAGTGGACTGGATCTTGTTAGGAAGGTGTATTACGATATTCTTTGAGTATTGGGATGGAGGAGGAGTGTGCGTAGCTGTGGTATCCTGAGGAGGTTTAGTACTGCAGTGAGTTGTTAGTAATGTTAGTAGTAGTAATGTAGTAGACGTAGTAGTAGTAATGTAGTAGAAGTAGTAGTAGTAGTAGTATTAGATACAAGGAAGAGTACAGGCTCCATTATTCACACAGAATTGCATCGGTTCTGCTTCTGATGTTAGACTCAAAATGTTGCAACATGACTACGCTTATCCTAATGCTTATATATTAGTTCAAAGGTAAAATATTACAGCATGATTACGTTTATTTTATTGCTTATATACTGGTTCTTAGGCCAAAAGTTGTTAGTAGTAGTACTAGTAGTTGTAGAAAGAAGGAAGAATACAGGGTCCGTTGTTCAAACAGGATTGCATCGACTCTGCTCCCGATTTTCGACTCAAAATATTACAGCATGATTACGTTTATTCTAATGCTTATATACTGATTATATATCTAAGCATTTCACAAATTTTCCAAGCTTCCAATCAAATTTAGTTAGTGTTAAAGTTATTTTTTTTCTAGATACTCCCTAATCGTACTTCCCTGGATACTCAAATGACTAAGCACCCAATTTGACTCCCTTTCAACTCCCACTGAATTCTCAAAAACCTATTATTAATTCTTCTTCTATTCGTGGCTATGACTAAAGTAACGATGCTTGATTTTTTCGAGCTCAAGTTCGAGGCTTCCTTTTTCTGCTAGGAAATTCATCATTGATGTAATTTTAGGCGGGGCTTGTAAAATGCCATAAATCATGGCCCTTCAACCATTCTAAACAAGATTGTGGCCTTAAGTTCTTTCTCTGAAATTGGTAAATTTACTTAGTATAAGAGTTTAGGAGGGAGTCGGTACTTATCGGTTATAGTACCGATACTCAAGAAAAGAAGTTAGGTTAATACTAATGAAATATACCTAAGTAGGATGAAACTATAACATTTTAGAAGTAAATTTGGGCTACTTATGTGCACATGAGGGGGGGGGGTAAGGTAGAGCGGATGTGCATGAAAAATATATTCAATTATAAATAGGTACAATTATAGGTTAAAATTATTATATAACTACAACTACTGCAATTCCGATTGTGACTACTTACTATTGGGACACGGACTATTACTTGTAACTGCATTTGCAATTTCTTGTGACTGCTAAGTCTTGTGATTCCGACTAATTGCAATTAAAACTGCAACTACTTGCGACTGCGACTAAGACTACTTGCGATTGCGACTACTTGTGACTGTAATAGGGACTAATTGCAATCGTATGAAAATTAGGACAACATGGGACTACTTCTATGAATACTTGCGTTGGCAAATACTTGTGATTGAAGCAACTACTGCTACTTCTCCAATCATGACAGTGACTGTGACTGCTACTATTATTTCATTTTCTATTACTACTGATACTACTGCTACTATTGCTGCTGTTATTATTGAACTAAATTAGATATTTAAGTGCATCCAATCTGAAAAGTGGGCTTATCCGCAATATCTCAGGAATAGGTGAGGCAAATTAAGTTGAAAACTTCAAACAATGCTGAGCGGCTGTTTAACCAAATTAAACAGTCTCTGCGCATTAAGAGGCTTAAAACGGTGTATCTGTAATATTTTACAGCTACTAAGTACAATAAATTAGAACACTATGACAATGTTGATTGGGGTGTTTCATTAAATTAAAACACATTAAGTGCATCCAAGTTGTCAAAATAACATATCCATATTTATCTCAAGGGTAGTTACGGATGTTAAGCTTGATTTTTCACTGATTTCTATGGGGATGTGAAACTAGGTAAAAAGAGACTAAGTGCAGCCAGGCTGTCAAACGGAGTATTTTCAGTATCCCGTGAGCAGTTAAGGGTGTTATGTTGAAACTTTCAGAGAATGTTGAGAGAAATCTTGAGTTTAGAGGCAGCACTACGTGCATTTTGGTTGTCAAAACGGCATTGCGACAATGTCGCAGGAGCAGCTATCACTATTAAGTTGAATCTTTCAGGACAGGTTAATTGGAATGTTGAACTAAATTAAAAGATACTTTATGAAACCAGTCCGACACAATATTGTGAGTAGTACATTGAGAACTGTAAGGGTTTCAAGTTAGAATCCTCAGACAATGTTGAGAGGGAAACGAATTTCAAACAGTTCGTGGTAACGAACTGTAGTAAGGAGCGACCCGGCTCAATAGTTAACAGAACTCTAAAAGATGGAATTTTGATATCAATAGCTTCATCATATAAATCTAATCAAGTTCAGTCTTACCCATCAAAAGTTACGAGCCCGAGAAAATTTGCCTTATTTTAGCAAATAGGGGGAAACAACCCTTAAAAGACATGGAATCTTAAGGAAAATGACACCATGAGATTAAACATATCAGAGAACCCTACTGTTGAAGTTTCAAGCTCCTATCTACAAAAATGTGGAATTTTGTATTATTTGCGAGAAGGCAGATCACGGATGCGTGTTTATTTGTTTTTTTTTGTTTTTTTCCAGGGGTGATCGTATCGACCCAGTGGTCCTAGAATCTTGCAAGAGGGCTCATTCTAATGGAAATGAAAAGTTCTAGTGCCCTTTTTAAGTGACCAAAAAAATTGGAGGGCACCTAGGCCCCCTCCCACGCTAAGTATTTTCCCAAAGTCACCAAACCAAAATTCTGAGATAGCCATTTTATTCGGCGTAGTAAAAAAACCTTATAACTCTGTCTTTGGGGACGACTTACTCCACCACAGTCCCCGTGGGAGGGGCCACAAGTTACAAACTTTGACCCGTGCTTACATATAGTGATGGTTATTTGAAAGTGTACAGATGTTTTCAGGGGGATTTTTAGGTTGTGGGGGGGGGGGGTTGATAAGAGGGCGATATGTTGGGGGAACTTTCCATGGAGGAATTTGTCATGAGGAAGAAAATTTTAATGCAGGGAGCACAGGATCTTCCAGCATTATTAAAAAAAAAACAATGAAAAAATAAATATGAAATAGTTTTTCAACTGAATGTAAGGCAAAGCATTAAAACTTAAAACAAACAGAAATTATTACGCATATGATGGGCTCACCTCCTCCTAATACCTCACTCTTTGCGCTAAAGTATTTTTAGTGATTTCAACTATTTATTCTATGGCTTTTGTGATTCAGGGGTCATTCTTAAGAAATTGGGACAAGATTTAATCTTTAGTGTAAAGAGCGAGGTGGTGAACTTCTTCATATATGTAATAAAAACATGAGAATACAGAAGTTTGTTACGTAAGCTAATTTGTAAGTTACGTATATCTTTTACTAATAAAAACATTCGTAAAAAATCAGTTGCCTTTTTAAGTTCTAGTTGCCTTTTTAAGTAACCAAAAAATCGGAGGGCAACTAGGCCTCCTCCCCCGCTCCTTTTTTTCTCAAAATAATTCGATCAAAACTATGAGAAAGCCATTTAGCCAAAAAAGATAAATATGCAAATTTCGTTTTAATTATTCATCTGCGGAGAGCCAAAATCAAAACAAGCATTAATTCAAAAACGTTCAGAAATAAAATGAAAAAAACAATTTTTTAACGAAAAATAGGGAGCGACATTAAACCTTAAACCGAACAGAAATTACTTCGCATATGAAAGGGGCTACTTCCTCATCAACGCCCCGCTCTTTACGCTAAAGTTTTTTACTGTTTTAAAAAGTAGAGTTGAGAGAAAGAGTCAAACTTTAGCGTAAAGAGTGGGGCATTGATGAGGCAGCAGCCCCTTTCATATACGAAGTAATTTCTGTTCGTTTTAAGTTTTAATGTCGCTCCTTACTTTTCGTTAAAAAAATTGTTTTTTTATTTAATAAATTAAAAGACACTACTTGCATTCACATCGTAAAAAGGGTTTATGTGAAATGTCTTGAGAACAGCTAGTATATTAAGTTGGAACTTTCAAGGAATGTCGAGAGAGATATTAAACTAAATCAAAAGACATAATATGAATAAAGATTGTCAAGTTTATATTTTTTCTTTATGCGTGACCCCCTTACTCTTATGATTTCATTTTTGACAATCAATTTCACACAAAAAAGATCTGAAATGAAATTGATTCACAGTAATTTTTAATCGAGCAATTAAGTTTAGATTTAAATTAGATACTAGACTATAGACAGATAGGGATAAGTTGAAATGAATAGTAGGAATTGCCTAAGGTTTTCAGCGCAAACATCCTCGCGGAACAATTTACAACGGCTAGGGAATTCTGCTTATGTGGGTCAGATTATAACTGCATGTTGATAAATGATTCATGTAAAGATTAAGAGCACGTTTTAATGTCCTTTTACAAGTCAATGTTGGTCAAATGAAATTAAAACCAGTAGCCAGCTAATAGCTGTGTGTATATGGGACTGGGAAGAATTTTTCGGCTCGGAGAGGGAACGAACTTTTTATATTTTTACAACGTTGTATAAAGATGATAGCCCAGTTATAGAACAAATGTCGATCTTTTTGAACAGGAATATTTACAGCCTGTAAAAGTGATGGACTCAGACTTGAAATATTTTGTGCATAGGTCTTTTCCAGCACACATTGCGACCTTAGTATCTCCAGACGTTGACAGTTTGGTTAAAAAGAATAATTTAACCTTTAATGAAACTTTGCTTCCATTTTCAGAAGTGACAATTGAGGGTAGGAGAAACTTTATCTGTCCAGCTTATTTTGGTAAAAGGCATCAGTATAGAATTCTTTAAATTTTTCTATATATATATACATATATATATATATATATATATATATATATATATATATATATATATATATATATATATATATATATATATAAATATATATATATATATATTAAAAATATATATATATATATATATATATATATATATATATTTTATAAATAGGGCATAGAAGAATATCATATATATATATATATATATATATATATATATATATATATATATATATATATGAAGTATCCACTCCTTCTCCCTCTAGAGGGCTCTGAAATTCACCTACATGACAGGTCTGTACCTACTGAAATTTTAACAAAACAACCTTTTACCTTAATTTTTAGTTACCAGTTGCCTTTTCTCTGCCTTTATTTCTGAAAATACAATTCCTGTTAGGCTATTTGAGTGCTTTATTTTCAAAATTTAAGAAATGTATTTGTATACCTTTAAAACCTTATAAATTGCAATTGAGCAAAGTTATGAAGCTGAAAACAATTTTGTTGTTCTTCATTCTAGCAGAAGATCTATTTTGCAAGGTTTCACTTTTATAACACACATATCTTTAAAGGTCAGGGCCCTCTAGGGGGAGAAGGAGTAGAGGTGCCTACTTCAAAATACCTTCCCAGGACATACTTTAGCCTTGAGACTCATCCCTGAAAGTTTCATTTTCCTAACCTAACCCCTTTCCAAGATAGCCAAAAGTCAATAAACTAGAATTTTACTATGGATTGGGTAAAACTTTTGGGAAGTGGTTAGTCTAAGGAAAAATGGAACTTTCAGTGATGGATATACAGCCTAATTAGTGTCCCAGGAAGAATTTTTGATGTCCCTACCTTTACCCCTCCCCCCTCTATATATATATGATGATTACATTTTGTTTTCCTCTCTAGTTTGATCTCACATTAATGTTAAAAGCATCAATCTGTCCCTATTAAACAAAAAAAAAACAGTTTTTTTTATATTTCAAAATTGTTTTTACAATATTTGTTAATTAACTCCTTTAATTGGCAACCACCTCTTCATGCTCCTACACAGGCAAACCTATACTAATACAAATACCCAATTTGTGATGTTTCAACACAAGTACAGTAAGTAAAATTCTAGACAAGTATATGTCTATCTTGAAAAATAGTGGTTTAATTTTGTACAAATCTTTAAGGGGAAAATTTTAGAGCCAATTTTCTTAAATCAAGTGAAAATGACAATGAAAATTAGAAATGAGCCATATAGCACCATAAAGGCAAAGATGATGTAAAAAATATTAAAGGCATAGCCTATATTGATAAAATATTATAGAAAATATATATGAAAGAAAACTGCCCTGTTTCTCTGGATGCTTGAATTGTACAAGCTCATCTTAGTTTTGACAAGAACTTTTTTTGCAGAAACTGAATTCCAGCTGAAAGGGCAAACTGGAGTTCAAAGGATGCAAACCCTAGCATACAACAGCCCTCCCCCTGCCCCATATCAAATTTTGCCTATTGCCAAGTAGTAGAGGAAGATGTATAAAGCTCTTAGCCCTAGGAATGAATCTAGAAATTGATTGATTCCCTAGGAAGGTGTTTTGAATTTTGCATGCCATGATCACATCTCCTCTATATCTTCAATATGTGAGAGTTGGAAGTCTCAGAGACTGTAGGCAATCCTGGTAAGGGACATTATTTAAGCCCCAGACCAGTTTGGTTGCTCTCCTTTGGACACTTTCAAGGGCTCTTGTGTCCATTTTATTTTGGGGAAAAGCAAAACTCAAGGTGGGGACAGACAAGGGATTAATAAAGTTTTGTAACCACAAATGACTTTCTGGATACAAAATAGTGTTTAAAAGAGCAGATACAGAAGAGTCTGAGAGCTTGATTAGCTTTTGCAGCCTGAGTGTGGCTGTGGAATTTTAAATCCTTTTCCACAATGTATAGTAGGGATGGTGGGGGTTGTTGTGCCCTTAGTGCAGTACCTTACATTTAGTTGCATTGAATTGTAGGGCCCAAGTTGATGACCAGGAGGGTAGC
Source organism: Artemia franciscana (assembly GCF_032884065.1). Taxonomy (NCBI): domain Eukaryota; kingdom Metazoa; phylum Arthropoda; class Branchiopoda; order Anostraca; family Artemiidae; genus Artemia; species Artemia franciscana. The sequence continues at coordinate 26,437,637 of NC_088880.1, read as the reverse complement.
CTGTTGAGGTTTAGCTGAATGCAGGCTCTTTCTTCTTCAGTTTCAGCAGGTCCAATGAGCTTACAGTCATCAGCATATAATGTTAAAAGGTTGCATAGATAGGTTGTACAGTTGTTAACATATATGCTAAACAACATTGGCCCAAGGATGGTTCCCTGTGGGATGCCACTTATGACCAGGGAAGTGGAGGAGAAAGCTGGATCGCCATTATCAGTGTAGATCATGACACATCGAGATCTTCCAGTTAGGAATGCTCCAATCCAATCAATCACATCTTCATGCACCTGGTAAGCTTTAAGCTTCAGCGTCATGTATGAGTGTTCAACTTTGTCAAAGGCTTTGGCTTGGTTAAGTAAGATAATGTTGACCAGTTTACCCATATCCAAAGTTTTAGTTGCATGATCATATGACTGAATAAAATTGGTGTCAATTGACCTGCCCCTGTGAAATCCATGTTGTCTGTTGCTAATAAGGGTATTTTCTTTTAAATAGTTTATTAGAGCATAGTTAATGATACCTTCCATGATCTTGCAAATGGCTGAGGTTAGGCTTACTGTTCAATAATTTCCCAGGTTATCCTTGTCACCTATCTTAAAAATGGGTATAATATTTGCTGTTCTCTGGTCATTTGGTACTGACTTTTTGGCCAGAGACATGTTGAATATTCTGGCAAGGGGGAGGGAAATGTGAGCAGCAGATTCTATCAAAAGCCAAGGGTGGAGGTTATCAGGTCTAGCAGCTTTGTTGGAGTTTAAACTTCTTAGTATTTTAAATAAATCTTCTTGAGTAATTATTACAGAAGGCATTGGGTTATATACTGTTACAGTAGGTATTGTTGGTAGTGTAATACCAGGTTGCTTAGAGATGAAGTTTGTGGAAAAGCTGGCATTTGTGCAATCAGCAATTTTTTTTGGGTTGGTAGTACTGGAGTCATCTGAATTTTTCAGCCTGTTGGTGCATCAATGGGAAGCGTTGTTGGCTGTAACAATGCCAGAATTTTTTTGTGGTTTTTCTTTGAGTCATTTGCAATAGATTCTTCATGGTCTCAGATAACTTTTCTTGTCATATTTCTCAGTTTGTTTTGAAGCATGGTGTATTTGCTGTGATGGTTGTCACATTTGTGTTTTATATATTTATTCCATGCTCTATTTTGCTTTCTGATAATTTTCTTAATATTCCTGGGAAGGTATGGAAGAGTCTTTGTTTGTCTGACCAATAAACCTTTGTATGCTTCCTACATGCACCTAGTAAAGTAGTCTTAAGGCAATTCCAACTAGACTCAACATCTATCTCATCTGATAATGCCTCATCCCAATTTATGCTAGCTAATTCTTCATGGATCAAAGTGTAATTGGTAAAAGTTATCTTAAGTTTACCATCACAACTATGGTTAATATTAATATTGTTCATTATGCATATGTCATCACTTGCACCAATAGTTGGAAGGTAACAAGTGGAAGTAATCCTTTCAGGATCATTTGTAATAAGGAGGTCTAGTAATGATGGTTGTTGCAAATGTCTATCTGAGTTATCTATCTGCTATCTGAGTTAGGAAGTTGTCAACAAGGGTTTGGGTGGTTGTGTAGGAGGGGTTATTAGTGGGTGAGTACCAAATACCTTCAAACCAACAAACTTCTGGCATATTAAAATCACCATAAAGCACAAGTGATGAATTTAAATCGCAAACATCTGTATTAGGTTAGAAACAGCTTGTTGAGGTACTAGTTGGTTTGGAGCTGGTGGGCTATGGTAAAGCACACCAATATTCACAGTTTCAAATCCAATCAAAAGTCTAACTAATACATGTTCTGCCCAAGCATTAGTAGATTGAGAAATAGAAAAACCAATTTTATCTACCTTAATCCCAAGCCTAGTGTAGAAAACTGCCCTGTTTCTCTGGATGCTTGAATTATACAAGCTCATCTTAGTTTTGACAAGAACTTTTTTTGCAGAAACTGAATTCCAGCTGAAAGGGCAAACTGGAGTTCACTCCTCTTTGACACAGGTTACTATCTAGGTTGCTCAGGAGTAAGTATCCAGGGATTTGAATATATGTATCATCCAACACACCTCACAAACACAGAAAACATCTACATCCTTTTCATAAAGTAACACTTTTAGTTCTGAAAGTTTTGGCAATAAAGAATCAATGTTTGTGTATGATATTTGTAGTTGCATCCGTTTTCTTTGGTCGGCTACATCAAAAGAATTGCATTTTAAAGCTGATTTTAAATATATAAGCTTCATCAAGATTAGTCTTACCCATCAAAAGCTATGAGCCTGAGAAAATTTGCCTCATTTTAGAAAATAGGGGAAAACACACCATGAAAGTCATACAATCCTAACAAAATTCACACCATCAGATTCAGTGTATCAGAGAACCTTATTGTAGAAGTTTCTTGCTCCTATCTGCAAAAATGTGGAATTTTGCATTTTTTGCCAGAAGACAAATCATGGATGTGTGTTTATTTGTTTTTTTCCTAGGGATGATCATATTGACTCAGTGATGCTAGAATGTCGCGAGAGCGCTCATTCTAACGGAAATTAAAAGTTCTAGTGCCCTTTTTAAGTGACCAAAAAAATTCGAGGACACCTAGACTCCCTCCCATGCTCATTTTCCCCCAAAGTCACCAGATCAAAATCCTGAGATAGTCATTTTATTCACCATAGTTTAAAAACCAAATAACTATGTCTTTGGGGACAACTTACTCCCCTGCAGTCCCCATGGGAGGGGCTGCAAGTTACAAACTTTGACCTATGTTTACATATAGTAATGGTCACTAGGAAGTGTTCAGATGTTTTCAGGTTTTTTTTTGTTGGGGGGGGGGGGAGAGTTGAGGGGGGCGGGTTACATGGGAGGATCTTTCCATGGAGGAACTTCTCATGGGGGAAGTCTTTCAATGAAGGGGTTGCAGGATTTTCTAGCATTATTAAAAAAAACAATGAAAAAATAAATCTGAAAATTTTTTTCTACTGAAAGTGAGGAGCAGCATTAAAACTTAGAAAAAACAGAAATTATTATGCATATGATGGGTTTACCTCCTGATAATACCTTGCTCTTTACGCTAAAGTATTTTTAGTAATTTCACCTATTTATTCTATGGCCTTTGTGATTCAGGGGTCATTCTTAAGAAATTGGGACAAAATTTGAGCTTTAGTGTAAAGAGCAAGGTATCAACAAAGATTGAACCATCTCATGTATGCAATAAAAACATACAAATATAGAAGTTCGTTAGGTAAGTTAATTTGTAAGTTATGTATATTTTTTACTAATGAAAAAGTTTGTAAAAAATTAGAAGTTCTAGTTGCCTTTTTAAGTAATCAAAAATTGAAGTGCAACTAGGCCTCCTCCCTTGCTCGTTTTTTCTCAAAATCTTCCAATTAAAACTTTTAAAGCCATTCAGCCAAAAAAATTAATATGCAAATTTCGTTTTAATTATTTATATGCAGAGAGCAAAATCAAAACATGCATTAATTCAAAAATGTCCAGAAATTAAATAAAAAAAACAGATTTTCTTAAATGAAAGTAAGGAGCAACATTTAAACTTAAAACGAACAGAAATTACTCTGTATATGAAAGGGGCTTTTCCTCCTCAATGCCCTGCTCTTTACGCTAAAGTTTTTTACTGTTTTAAAAAGTAGAGTTTAGAGAAAGAGGTAAACTTTAGAGTAAAGGGTGGGGCGTTGAGGAGGGAGCAGCCAGGTTTTTAAAAAACTTGTTATTTTTATTTAATTTCATTAGGATTAACCTAATTTTATTTCTTGAGTGGGGTTGCTATAACAGTTTAAAAAAAACTTGTTTTATATTTGTTTATGTTTATAACTATAACAGTACTTAACAGTTTATAACAAGTTTAAAAAAAACTTATTCTTTTTATTTAATTTCATTAGGATTAACCTAACTTTATTTCTTGAGTGGGGTTGCTATAACAGATAAGTACCAAATACATTCTTGAACAATGGAAATTTTTCAATGACCTTTTGGTTATTGAAACTTTCTTTACAAAATCTAATGATCATAACCATTGGCATTACACAAGATTCCTTGGAATTGAACATGAGAGTAAACCCTTCTAAATCCATAATAATGCCAGTTTTTTCCCATTCTCACTCTATTTTCTTAACCCCACTTTTCCTGAAATTTCTTCATCCTCTTTTGCATTATTTAGGATTTTCTAATTTAAACTTGGGTGATCGTGTCAAAAAAAGTCAATTTTATCCACGAAAAATGTTTTATACTTCATTACTTTTCAAAAAGCTCAACTTATCATTATTTTCTGGTGATACACCTGTTTCATCTATGGATTCAGTAAGGGATTTAGGTATTCACTTCGATAACCAGCTGAAGTTCAACAAGCATGTGTCAATAATTTTGCAAAATGCTAATTATAGTCTGCTTTGAATTAAGAGAAGTTTCAGGAAATTTAACCTTCAAAGTTTAATTACACTATACAAGACAATAGTATGCCCAGTGGTAGAATATTATTACTCTGTGTGGTTTCTGTCATGGAAACATGACTTGCAGCAAATTGAAAAGGTTCAACATTGAGCATCAAAGTTTGTGCCCTATTTGAATCATTTACTTCATCAGCATTGACTGCAATGTTTAGGACTTCCTTCTCTGCTGTTTCAATGAGACAGGATTGACCTGATCAATATGTTCTGTAGTAGTATGATAAATGCAACTAGAATTAACCATAAATTCAAGGAGAGGATCAAATGTGTGTGCCTCTTGTTTACCAGCACTACTTGGTTGAAAGAATTGAATTAAAATTTAAAAGGAAAGATAAATAACCCAGATTTAATCCATTTAACAAGAGCATTTACAAGAGCATTACAAATAAGCATAATATCCATATAAGCAGGCTGAAGTAGCAGAAGGTGGATTGACAAACTTACATTCCTACATGAAGTAGCAGAGGGTGGATTGACAAACTTACGTTCCTACATGAAGTAGCAGAGGGTGGATTGACAAACTTACATTCCTACATGAAGTAGCAGAGGGTGGATTGACAAACTTACATTCCTACATGAAGTAGCAGAGTGTGGATTGACAAACTTACATCCCTACATGAAGTAGCAGAGGGTGGATTGAGAAACTTACATTCCTACATGAAGTAGCAGAGTGTGGATTGACAAACTTACATTCCTACATGAAGTAGCAGAGGGTGGATTGAGAAACTTACATTCCTACATGACGTAGCTGAGTATGGATTGACAAACTTACTTACAAATTTACATTCTATACCAGCATCTAAAAATTCAATGACAACAAAGTAAATGGCACAACTATTTGCAGCTTCTGAAAAAAGACACTCAAGGTCCTGTCTTCTCATGTATTTCAGATGACATTGTGCAGAATATGTGCAACACAAAATTTGTACAAAATAATTCAAAATATTAGCCTACAGCATTATGTGTCACCAGCTAAAAATATGTTAGGACAGTAAAGAATAAAAGAGGACTATTATAAGATCATAAAATAAATTCTTACAGAAACAAATCAGGGTGTTTTACTACATTACTTACATTACTCTACATATTACTCTTTTACATACATTACTCTAGTTTCCTGATTTACCAGCACACTTGAAGGTGATAGGATCGCAAACAAAATAAAGAAGGATTAATGGGAAAGTACATATCATTCAAGAAAGACCCAAAGTATAATGTGGCACCAGTATGAAGACAGTACAGAATAATAGAGGAATATTTCTGGATTACGAGTTAAATTCCTGCAGAAACAGTGCAGTGTGTTATAAAACAATAAATTTAGATTCATCAATTTAGTTTCCTGCATTTACAGCACACTAATCAATTTCATTCCAATCATTGAACTTAACCATGCTTTCAGATTGGGTTTTATATAGGATGTCGCCTTTACTAGACAAAACATTACACAAGCCAAGCTTTGACTTGGCATATGAAAGAAGATGTAGGCATGGTTTTGTAAATATCTCAGAAAAAAGTATCCCAGATGTTTTCAAATCCTTCTTTTGTCTGAGAAGCAGTTGAAGAACTTGTAAGTTGCAAAACTCCACAATAGGTCATGGTTCAGGGTTGGGCAGATGGTTTGCCAATTCTTTTGGCTGATACAACATCAGACTGGGTAATTAGTATGCCAGAAAATTTTCCAGCACATAGTGACAAGAGTTGACTTTCAGTGTTCTCAATGGTGGCATCTACCCCAAAGACAATAATTTGGTTGCTTAAAGCCTGCTGTTCAAATCGGTTATTTAATCTTGCCAGGTCAGACTGGATAGGCCTAAAGGAGCTTTCAAGGTCTTTTATGTATGACTAATGTAGTCAATGAAGACTCAATAGAAGATATGCGTTGCCTATAACTTTTAAGGGTTTTATCCATTAGATGACTAAGATCCATATTGAGACCAGCATACACATCTTGCTTGATTGCATCCATTTTATTCGAAGAGACAGTGACATCATGTTGCATGAATGTCTGTCCCTCTTTCATTTTAATTACTGCTTCTTCTACCTGAGTAGAGATCTTGGCCAATATATCTGGCCAGGATCTCTGATATGAAATGAACTTCATATGTGTGCATAGTTGTGGCTTGGAAAAATAAAGTAGTAAATAGTACTTTATGGCTGTGAATGTTGATAGTACTGTCTATGCTTCTTTTAATTGTAAATATTTGAAATTCGCAAGTTAAATCTGTTGGAAAAAAACATTTTCTTTTTTTAAAGTAATATTTGAGTATTCTTCAATTCCAGGTATCTTAAGGGATCAGTCTGGTCATGAATTGAAAGTCAATAGTCTGAATCTATGTTTTCAAGAATTAAATCACAAGCTTCAACCACCAGTGATAGTAAGGAAAATGTTAAGCAATGTGGTGGCTTCTCAGCAGCAGTCAGCACATATGGTCGGAATAAGTATAGGTAAGATATGGAACTGAGTAGACTACTTAAATTACTATCCATGATTGGATATGTTTTTGAGATGTATTTGCATAATATATTATCTATATAATATATCTTACATAATATATATATGTTTCTCATATAATTGCATAATATATATAATATATATATACCACATAATATATATATATATATATATATATATATATTACATAATATTGTATATATATATATACATATATATATATATATATATATATATATATATATATATATATATGTATATATATATATATCATACATATAATTAATTAAATCTATTGAACTTAATTTGCGCTTTACTGAACCAAATAATAAATGACTGTGGATTGTTAGTTTAATTTTCAGATACTGATATTTATTCCTTACGGTTTTAATAATTTCACATTTATTAAAGTAAAAAAGTGAAAACATTTAAAACGTATTTTGTTTTCAGTAAAGCGAAAATTATGTTACTATCTTGAGAAGGCATGGGGGTAATCAGCTACTCATGTTAATTTTTTGCTTGTTTGGTGTTTGATAGGCTATTTATTATAATTTCTGTTAGTTTTGACTTTCATTTATTTATTGATAGTGATTGTGGTAGTTTTATGCTTGGAAGATTATTTGATTTTATTTATGATCATTTTTGGCTTGATGGAGCCCTTTGCTTTTTTTTTTGAAAAATTTTGTTGAAAAATTGGTGTTTTTCATGGAATTTTTTTTTTATCTTTTGAGTTTTTTCCTATAAGAAACTATAGTTTGGCTTGCGTTTTGTATGTTAGGGAAACTTTCATTATTTTTTATGAGAAAGATGGTAAGAGTGAGTCTGGTTGTTATAGAAGCATTAACTTGGTATTGGTGTGTCTGTTATTAGTCTAAAAGATGTTGTCAATAGTTTTAAGAAAACAACAGCTTAGTTTTGGGAAGTGGAGAGGATGTATCGACCAAATCTTCTCACATTAATCATTGAGAAGTATTTAAATCACCAGACCCATCTACCAGGGGTGGAATTCCATCAAAATCTGGCGGGGGGCAAAGCTGGAGCTGATTTACCCAAGTAAGCGAAAATGACCAAGTGAACGATGAAAAATGAGCCATATAGTGTCATAAAAGCAGAGGTATACTAATGATAGACGAGATAAGTGAATTTGAGTGATTTTTTGCTCTGTATGGTTACAGTTTAACTGTAGTGAATGTTGGGAAATGAGATTAGTGGCTGGTTTGATGAGTTAAAAAAAATGGAGGGAACCTAGGTTTTAGCAAAATGAATGAATTTTTGAAAACTTTGAATTTTTTTGAGTTCCAAGCTGCGAGAATAGGTTTGAAAATTAATGGTAAGAAGACTAAGTTGCTAAGGCCAGGAACAAGTGAAGATGAATATGATGTTGGGTAATGAGAAGATAGATCAAGTAATAGTTTCACTTACCTAGGTACTATTATTAGTAAAGACGGTAAGTGTAGTAAAGATGTTAAAAGTGAAATAGCCAAGGCACAGGGCGTTTTTCACAGTTGAAGAGAAGTTTGGAATAATAAGAAAAAAAGTCTGCAAACCAAGACTAGAATATTGGAAGCTACAGTGACGACTGTGGTGAAGTATTGGCTCTGAAGCACGGACGCTCCAGAGAACGGAAAAAGGTTTGCTAGATGTTTTCAGAGAAATTGCCCATGTATAATTTTGGGTACCAGACTAACTGATAGTATCGTAACCAATAGGCTGTACGAAAAGTGTGGTTAAGTCCCGCTTTCTATGACTATAGTGAGAGAGAGGTAAAGAGGACTAGGACCCGTTCTGTGGATGAAGGATGACTGATTGTCATTTTTGCCTAACTGTTTAGACAAAAAGCAGGTCGTCTCCGGTTCGTGTGGGAGGATTTCTTAAGGAAAGGTTTAGGGGATATGGGAACTACCTGGGAGGGTGTAAAGAAAGACGCGTTGAATATATTGGAATAGAGGAGGACCGTACATAGCTTTGTTGGCCTTAGGTGGATTGGTGCTGCAGCGAGTTGTTAGTAGGAGTATTACATTACCTTAATAATCCTGTTTTTCCCCTCCCAGTAGTTTCGGATTTGTACGCGTCTTTCTTCAGTATGGATTGTCCTTTGACAAATCATTTATGTATTGAATTAACGACGCTACGCTTCTTGACTACCAAGATCCTTGCGTTGGCCCTGTAGCGTATTGCTACATCTGAGTTTAAAGTCTAGGTCCAGTATTACCAAGCGCCACCACTGGACACACTGCGCCACCATAGGACACGGGCAATTCATTCTCGCTCCTTGTAAAGGTATTTAAATTTCTGGATTATTTCTCTTCTGATTAGACCTTTTGGCAATGTGTTCATTAATGAATATTCATCTTTTTTATGCTTTTGAAAAGTTTATCTATTTGTTAAAATACTCATGTTTGAAATTGATTAAGTTAATTTATTTTTCAGGTAAAAAACAGATTGAAGTACCAAAGACTCAACCATGGTATACCCAGTGGAAAGAATTATTCCTGAATTTACAAGAAGTTTATGACCATGAATTTATTAGACACTATCTGGCTTGTAAGTTGTCCGTCTTAACAATTAATAGTTTGTTGTTTTTACATTTTAATTTATTTCCAAGAATTACATTAAAATTAATTAGCTGAGTTTTATAGAGTGAAGGGAAGAAGGAAAGAAGAGCGATAAAGAGGGTAAGGTATGGGAGAGGTAACGGAATAGAGAAAGAAAGGGAGAAGAGTGCAAAGTAGAGAGGGAGAAAGAAACTTTTGTATTTTTTTACGGTGGCCTTTTTTCTTCTTCAAAATCTTGAGTTTGGGGGGGGGAGTGGAGCCCTGTTTTTAATTCCAAATGTTCAAAATTAGTTCTGTGAGCAAGTTTTTTTGTGACTGAAATCAAGGCGACATAGTGGTGGTAGTTGATCCAACAAAAAATGAAAATGTAACTGTATCTTTTCACCTGGCTTTATTTATAAATGTGTCTAAAGACATGTCTCTGATATTTTTCATTTATGTCAGCAAATAAAGACGCAAATAAAGCAAATCAGCAAAATAAAGATTTATGCGTGAGCATAAAAAGACGGCTGGTTAAGGGCGATGTTTGAGATTGCCGGTTATGTCGTATTACCCTATAAACTAGAATAGGCTGCAGCCAAGGATCTCCTAGGGATCAGAAGAATCTGCTAATTTATTTTTATATTTTTTTATTTTTTAATTTTTAATTTTAATTTTTTTTATTTATTTTTTATTTTTACCGTAAGTGAGCTGTGGCCTCTTACCACGAATTTTATATCTTTCCGACATTTAATGTTATTTTCTATTTTATTTTTAGTTTATTTAATACTGTCTCCTAAAAAAAAAAGAAGTAAAATGTAAAAACAAAACGAAATTATAGGGGCTGTTTTAAACCATGTGAAGATTTGAGACTGAATTGACAGTGCCAATTGTACCTGCGTTTGTGATGTATCCTATTCTTATTTCACAATTTCAAAATGAGGCAACTTTTGTCATACTCGTAATTTTTGGGTTTATGATTTCTCCATAAGTTTTTAAGAGGCTCCTTTAAAAGGCTCAAATATTTGACTTCTGTTGGTCTTAAACTTCGTGAAAAACCCATGTGTCGGGATCCTGTGAACAATCTTGTGTAACTATGACTCGAATTTTTCAAAATTTTTGTGTCCTATATCATCTTGCATGTGCCTGTGCTGCCAGAAAATGATGTTTTTAATCCAATCACTTTCGACTCTTAAAAAGGACACTAGAACTTTTGATTTGGAATTGAATGAGCCGATTCCCAAATTTTGCGATCACCCATTCTATGCAAAATTGCCAAGGGGAAAAATACATGGAAGACCGTCGTTCTGTACCAAGATTCCCCAAATGGATGCGGTTAAATCACTGCAGAACCCGCTTTATTATCCGCTGATAAGTTCTGAATTAGCACAGAACTCATGTCGGTATCTGCTTCATGCTGTAGAGTTTGGTCGATATATTGTAGAGCGGTTTTTCAAAATTGAGGGGTGGGTGGGGGGCCGGCTTTAAGCCTCCTTATTAAGGTCTTGGGTCATAGAATAGTCTATTGTTTTAAAATCGAGTTTGTAAATAAAAAAATAAACCGTCTGGATTTTTTTTATTTTTTAAGGTCCAAAAATTTCTATTCTCCAACGTTTAGACCGTTCTTAAAGTAGGTTAGTACCAAATTTACCAAATTTGTATTTATTATGAAAAATTGCATCTTACGAGTACTTTAATCCCATCGCTTTTGAATCTTATGAGGGCTCTAGAACTTTCAATTTCTAATTGAATGAGTTCTCTCCAAAGTTTCTACTACTAATCATTCTATATGAAGTGGTCGAAAAAAATGTATGGGGTCTCATCGTTCATTTCTAAAACGTGCCCAAATGGGTGCTCTTTGGTGTCCCATCTTTATGTTATGAAAGCATCACCATTTTTCAATAACTGTTCTTACTATATGGCATACTGCTTAACCACTGAGTAGTATTTACTGTGCGTTTGCGACAACGGGAAGGTTTTGACATAATGTTACTGGTTATATTTTTTCATTTCAGGGCTAATGTCAAATTGCAGCCTATACGATTCTATATATTCCGAATAAACGTAAAGTATGAAGCAGACTCAAAGCGGAGTGGCTCGGCTAGAGTCCGAGCTCGTTAAAAGTGGATGGGTAAAAAAAAAAAAAAATGCGAGTTAAAAATTGACGCTTATGGTTTGTTGTCAATATACAATGCATATGAAGCGATTTAACAAATACGCATGGAACTAATGGCAAAAGCTACGGACGAGTAAATACGTTTGTCAGAAGGTAAAGGCAAAGACTGTGGCTCCTCTTGCCTTGTGGGGTAAATGAGGAACAACATGCAGCCCAAAACTATTTGGGAATTTGCAATACCGGCAACGCTGGATGAAAAAGCACTCACAATGTGGTTTTGATTTTTTTTTTATAGTGATGTCTCAGTCTTTTGAATATTTTATGCGCGTATTTTGCCGCAAAAGATGCAGAAGGATTTTTTATAGTTGACTAGTCCAAGAACCGAAGCCAGAAGTTCCTGACTTCCTGACTGTTTGTAACTTGCATGGTCCTTTATTATTATGACTATAAACACCTTTTTGTAAATGTTGACAAAATAGTAGTATTTAATTTAGTCATATACATCCTCTAGTTGACCTGATAAATCCCCAAAAAATTCACACCATCCCCCAAAAATTATATCTATGCTCTTTGACAGCCTGGATACACTTTCACTCCTCATTTTACACTCCAGTCGTTTTAGAAATAGTCTAGGAAATTCCAAAAACACATAGCACCAATAGCTGCTGGTTTATTGGTGTGTCATTTGGTGTAGTATCAAACAGTTCGTGGTAACGAACTGTAGTAAGGAGCGACCCGGCTCAATAGTAACCAAAACTCTAAAAAATTGAATTTTGATATCAATAGCTACATCAAAAGAATCGCATTTTAATGCTGATTTTAAATATATAAGTTTCATCAAGATTAGTATTACCCATCAAAAGTTACGAGCCTGAGAAAATTTGCCTTATTTAGGAAAATAGGGAGAAACACCCCCTAAAAGTCGTAGGATCTTAACGAAAATGACACCATCAGATTCAGGGTATCAGAGAACCATACTGTAGAAGTTTCAAGCTCCTATCTACAAAAATGTGGAATTTTGTATTTTTTGCCAGAAGACAAATCACGGGTGCGTGTTTATTTGTTTGTTTTTTTTTTTTTCTTTTCTTTTCCCCAGGGGTCATCGTATCGACCAAGTGGTCCTATAATGTCGCAAGAGGGCTCATTCTAACGGAAATGAAAAGTTCTAGTGCCCTTTTTAAGTGACCAAAAAAATTGGAGGGCATCTAGGCCCCCTCCCACGCTCATTTTTTCCCAAAGTCAACGGATCAAAATTTTGAGATAGCCATTTTGTTCAGCATAGTCGAAAACCATAATAAATATGTCTTTGGGGATGACTTACTCCCCCACAATCCCTGGGGGAGGGGCTGCAAGTTACAAACTTTGACCATTGTTTGCATATAGTAATGGTTATTGGGAAGTGTACAGACGTTTTCAGGGGGATTTTATTGTGTTTGGGGGTGGGGCTGAGGAGAGGGGGCTATGTTGGAGGATCTTTCCTTGGAGGAATCTGTCATAGGGAAAGAAAAATTCAATGACAAGGGCGCAGGATTCTCTAGCATTACTATAAGAAAACAATGAAAAATAAACATGAAAACGTTTTTTCAAATGAAAGGAAGAAGTAGTATTGAAACTTAAAACGAACAGAGATTATTACGCATATGAGGGGTTCTAAAAATACTTTAGCATAAAGAGCGAGGTATTTAGGAGGAGATAAATACCTTGCTCTTTATGCTAAAGTATTTTTAGTAATTTCAACTAGTTATTCTAAGCCTTTCTGATTCAGGGGTCATTCTTAAAGAATTGGGACAAAACTTACGATTTAGTGTAAAGAGCGAGGTATTAACGAGGGTACAAACCCCCTCGTATACATAATAAAAACATAAGGTTATGAAAGTTTGTTACGTAAGTTAATTCTTAAGTTACGTATATTTTTTACTAATAAAAACGTTCGTTAAAAATTAAAAGTTCTAGTTGCCTTTTTAAGTAACCGAAAAATTGGAGGGCAACTAGGCCTCCTTCTCCACCCCTTATTTCTCAAAATCGTCTGATCAAAACTAAGAGAAAGCCATTTAGCCAAAAAAAGAATTAATATACAAATTTCATTTTAATAGTTTATGTGCGGAGAGCCAAAACCAAACATGCATTAATTCAAAAACGTTCAGAAATTAAATAAAAAAAACTAATTTTTTTAGCTGAAAGTAAGGAGCGACATTAAAACTTAAAACGAACAGAAATTACTCCGTATATGAAATGAGTTGTCCCCTCCGCAATCCCTCGCTCTTTACGCTAAAGTTTGACTCTGCCACAATTCTACTTTTTAAAACAATTTAAAGCTTTAGCGTAAAGAGCGAGGGATTGCGGAGGGGACAACTCATTTCATATACGGAGTAATTTCTGTTCGTTTTAAGTTTTAATGTCGCTCCTTACTTTCAGCTAAAAAAATTAGTTTTTTTTATTTATTTTAAGATAGGCTTGGGTGTACTTATTCTTAAACTTTGAAAAATCTGGTCAGTAAAAATAGGCAATGAAACTAAATAATGATGAAGACCACACTGCCTTTCCATAATAGAAGTACAGAAGAGAGAATGATGAGGACTTTTTTCCCAAGACAGTGAACGAACAAAACCTATTTGAATATTTTGGCCCTATTTCTAAGGGCCGTCTTCAGCAAAGAAAATAATAAATAATAACACATTTACATAAAAGTTCTCGGTTAAAAATCCATTTTTAAAATAAAAATGAAATTCTAGTAAGTCGTCATTTTAAATCCTTGTTCCGTTACCTTGTTCAAAGAAAAGGGTGCAAAAGGATAGTCAATTGTAAATAAACATGAAGTTATAAAGAATATTAATAAAAGAAATAAAGACATTTTTTCTCCAGGTATATTTGTTGTTTCAACTTCGAATTCAAACCCACTAAGTCAGTTTGAAAGTTTGAGCAAAGTGTTAAGTCAGCAAACTGTTGAAGCCTCTCAGCCAGTTGGCCTGGTTTATCAGTCGTCGTCACAGAGCATTAAATTAGATGGCCACAAGACCCCGAAGATATTTTCATCCTCGATTCCTCGTTATTATCTGCTACTTCATGACGCTATGGAAGGCGATATTTCCAAGTAAGTTGAATCAATCTTTAGTAATCTCTAAAAATAATATTTTTTCTGAATATTTCTGAAAATTTCTGAAAAAAAAATTATGAAAAAATATTTCTTCAAAATTTAACCTGTCTTTTCAATTTTCTTTGCTTACACTGATTTTCTGCTCTTCTTTTTCTGCTTCTATTTAATTTTCTTTTGAAGTTGATCAGTCCGGCTTCAGACCAGAAGATAGTTGGACACATAATTTTGTGTCGATGTGCTATCATAAAGGATTTAAAAACTAAGGGATCTTTGCCACAGCTTTTTTTTCTGATATTTCAATAGCCTCTGACAGTCTGGACCATAATTCTTGTGGAAGCTAAAAGACTCAGGATACCCTGACACTGAAACACTCGAGACACTGACACTTACTTAAGACGTTTTTTTAGGTAGATAAATTGACACTTTATTTTACAAAAAAAAAAAAAAAAAAAAAATAAAAACGCAACTACATTTTACAAAAGACTAAAGAAACACACAAAACCACACAAGTCCAATGGCTGGCTGTATCTTCTAACCACCTTTATCTTGAAATTATACAAAGAATGGAAACAAAAAACTAAATTATTATTTGTTTAAATACAGAAAAAAGGTTATAACTCCTCACTGCCCACTGACCTCCCCCCCAGGGTTATCCAGGATTTTAGTTCAGAAGGGAGGGGACTTTCTTTTTCTTGGGGGAGGGTAAAAAATTAGAAGAATGCATTAAAATTGGTTCATATTCATTTTTGTTACGTTTTTACTTGTGGAACAATTTTTTAGGGGGTCAAACCCGATAATTCCCCTCCCCCTTGATACAGCCTTCACCTCCCCATCTCCCTACATCTATTCCCATTACCGACCTTAGTTAAGACAGTTTATTACTTAATTACGGACACTTATTTAAGACAGTTACTTATGACACTGAAACACAACCTTCATAAAGTGAAGCTGACTTTAACACAAAAAAAAACTTTCCTAATGGTAAACCAATACAACTGACTGCATGGGCTTACAAGTGAGTACCAAAACTTGGTTCAGCTCTTAGCTTTCAAGTTTAATTCTCATGTATCTACAGTGATTAATTCGTAATAATGATGTAAGTTTTCTTTTTATTCAACTTAAAAGATCTAGTAGGTTAGCGTGTCTATTATTTTGGTAATTAGTAATTTAGTAAACTTAGTAAATTTAGTAATTTACTAAATTTAGTAATTTAGTAAACTTAGTAAATTGGTAATTTGAATCCGACTAAATTAGTAATTTAGCACTTAGTAAAATTATTATTATTATTTTAGTAATTTAGTAATAGTTTAAACACTATTTATTGTTCTCATGTTCGACCCTTGCTTGAATGCGTGTAGTCCGTTTGGCATTCATGTATCAAGAATCAAATATCTAAAATTGGGACATTTCCGAAAGAAGTTTATAAGATACTCTTGGTTCTTTCTTTAATTCTTACGGAGATGGTACAAATCAGCCTACTTACCTTGTGCTATTTTCTCATCTTACCTCTTTTTAATCTTATCTTTTTGAAAATAAGACGCCGTTAACTAATCAAAATACCTAACATAACTAACCATAAACTAACCAAAAACAGTTATTTGTTTTCAGGGCAAACCAAGAAAAATCTAAAATGAAAGATTATGCAAAGAATAATGTAAAATATTAGGGAAATAAATAAAAATATTGTAAAGGTTTTGAGCTGCAGCTTTTCAGAAGGAGACTTGCTAGAGCAAAAAGAGAGACATGTTTAGATTGCAAGCTTTATGCTTTTTTTATGTTTTTTTTAAATTTTCGGAAATTCATCCCCCCCCCCGCCACAGAGGCTATATAAAAATATAACCAAAATATGATGGAGTTATAGCTTCATAATATTCAGTAAGTGTCAATAAATCCTTATTTCCTTGTTTTTTCCCATTTTATCTTTTTTGAATTGTTTTTTTAACAATTATCATCTCAGTTTTCCATATTGTCTACGGCTATATTTGACCAGTAAGGGGGGGGGGGTGAGGGATGGGGATGAATTTTCAAAACCACGAGTGATACCATAAAAACGGAGCATAAAATTAACAATCCAAACATAACTCTTTTTGTTCTAGCATGTCTCCCTCTGAAGAACCGCTATTTTAGACCTTTACCAAAAAAGTCCTTTCTTACTTTCTTTCTTACTAAGGCTCTCCTTACTTACAATTCGTTACCACAAACTCTTTGAAGAAGGATTTATATTTCTCAATTTTGGTTTTTTGTTGAAGTTCCCGTTTTTCAGAATAAATTATCTTTCTTGTTGAAGCGGTTGTCAGCCTTTGAAAAACATGTTTTCTTACCTTATAGTGCCCAGTGCGTCTTATAGGTGTGTGGGCTATCATTGTTGGCCATCAACTTCACACAACCTTGTTAAAGAAACATGAAAACTAGGCTTTGGTGAATTGTTGCTGGAAAGTTAGTTATTCTTTTTTTTTTCTGTGGTGGGAACCCTGAATAGTCCAAGTGGTTTTATGCCATTCCACGTCGTGCTTTTTTTGGTGCCTGAAACAAAACGTTTAGAATTAGTATAGCCTAATTGGTCTTTCTAAATGTCCATGGTACTATAATTTCAAGATTTTACTCAATCTATGTCTCTTGCGTGAATTCTGAAAGTTTCTTTGTCCCCTCAAATACCGTATAACATAAATTAGCCAAAGCAAAGTTATCTAAGTTATAATTATATTTAAAACAACACTTACCAGTTCTTGCGGACTTAATTATAATTTTTGAATTAAATATAATTAAATTAAATTAATTTTTTCTATTTTTTAGGGCTGAAGATGTATTCAAAAAGATGGTCTATACATATGGAGCTCCCAACTGTCATTTATTGGTGATAAATTCAAAACAAACCTCTTATCAAGATGATGGGAACCACACACAGGATTTGTGGATGTCACATTTGCCCAAAAAGCTTAATATTGTTGTAAGTGGCCTAACGTTTTGTATCTATAAAGTTGCATCTTTTTTCTTTACCATTTTCCGTTTTTCTCGTGTTTCACCTTTATCCGTATGCTATTCTCTCTTGATATACCTCTACATATGAAAATTTGTTCAACTATTTTTCTTAGGACATTCTCTTGCTGGATTTTGATGAGGGGAAACCACTTACACTATTTGTGCATGTCGCGCTTGCCCAAAAATCTTAATATTGTTGTAAGTGGCCTAACGTTTTATATATAAAGCTTTTTTTTTACCCATTTCCGTTTTTCTCTTGTCTCACCTCTATCCATATGCTCTTCTTTTTTGGTATCTTTCTGCATATGAAAATTTGTTCAACTATTTTTCTTAGAACATTCTCTTGCTGAATTTTTATTGCTTATTCTACAATTTTTTTTTCCTTTGATTATTGCCTCTTCTTTCTTCTTCTACTTATTTGAAGTATTATGGGGACGTTTTCGCATAACCTCGTCACTGGAATCCTACGCCGGTCCCTGCAGTGGGCTGCTGCTAGTGTTGTAACTGGTAAAATTGGTCACGGTAAAATCGGGTATTTTGCGTATTTTACCGTAATTTTACGGACCTGCCTAAAATTGGTATTTTACCTATTTACGTAATTGGTGTATTTTACCGGTATTGTACGTATTTTACCGGTATTTTACATATTTTACTGACATATTTTAAGACGCCTTGCAATTTTCAGAATACAAAAGCATGGAATACAAAAGCATGGAAATGCTGGAAGAATAAAAGATTGAATATGATTTTGTTTTGTGTATAGCTCTGTTCCCTGGACTTAGGTCTCCTGTTATCAGAACGATAAAGTGTATTATAGTACAGATAATTATAATTTTAAAATGGTAACATATTAGCTGAAATAAAATCACATTAGTTCAGTGAACTGTTAAATAGCCTAGGGTTACAAGCAGGATTGACGAACAAGAATAAAAATAATTTTGAATAGCCGAGAAAAATGAGGGTAATGTCAGCCAGCGGACAAAAAAGAAACAAAAATGATAGAGGCAGACATTTCGCGAGGGAGTTCCGCCCAGTCGTCTTCAGTGCTCAAAAAAAGAAGGAAAACTATTTTTTGAATTAATTGTAACTGAAGAGAAAAAAGAATAATCAAACAAACCAAAAAAACCAAGCCAGAATAAATGAAAGACTATTCACCAATTACATTGGGCAAGAATTCTCTGCTTAGTGATTGACGTGACTTGTCTACTGACCTAATTTTCATTAAAATTGTGGTCAGATGAACTCAATTTAAACTGAAAAAAAATGTTATTTGAACCCTTTACTAGGTCTCTATT
Organism: Artemia franciscana; assembly: GCF_032884065.1. Classification (NCBI taxonomy): domain Eukaryota; kingdom Metazoa; phylum Arthropoda; class Branchiopoda; order Anostraca; family Artemiidae; genus Artemia; species Artemia franciscana. The sequence continues at coordinate 26,418,712 of NC_088880.1, read as the reverse complement.
TACAAAATTTCTTTTAAAATTTCAATTGCCTCTTAAAAGAATACGGGAAGCCATTTGTTTCAAATATTAAAGTTGCCTCATCAAAAAGAACCACAAGTTTTGGATTTTCAACAATGTTGAGAGCCAAAGCAGAATCAATATCCTTATTTTTATTTAAATTTTACATCTCAGAGAAATGATGTATTCATGCCGTCTTTTCCCCGGAGCTGGTGTTTACCCTCCCTCCCCACGGAATATCCCCCTCCCCAAGGAAAATCCCCCTAGTTTACTCTTGGATAATTCCAGGATTTACATCAGAATAAAATTTAAATTCCTACTCTCCTGTTTAATCTTGGGCAATCGTATTGCATTACCTACAGTAAGGACCCATAAGGGTTTGATAGATTAATGTTCGTTCATTTATTTTTCCCCAGAGGCACTTCGTATTGAAGGGGTGGTCGAACAAGTTTTGGAGGGGCCTCAGTCAATTGGAAATTGAAAGTTCCAGTTCCCTTTTCTAAGATTTATCCTGCTTTTCAATGAATATTCTACCGAATGAGTTGTTAGTGACAACTGTGTGTAAAAGAAATTTTTATTCTAGTTTAACGGCCCTTGTGTTTCACCGTTGTTTTTAAAGAATCTTCAGATAAATAAAGAATTATTTCTAAGGGAGAGACCTTGGAAGGGTGGAGGTCGAAATTGATATATAATCCTGAGGGCCGTCTCCAGGAATTTAGTTTAGAAGTGGGGGGGGGGGGCTTTGGAACATGTACGGTCACCTGAATCAGAATCTAAGTCTGAAGGAGAGGAGCTAGATTTTCAAGAAAATCCCGTTGAAGACAGTCTTAATGACTGTGAAAGTTACTGAATGTTTTGCTGTTACGATCCAGTGCTTAGTTAATCAAAGTCATCAAAGTTTTACTAACTCCTTTTTTAATTGTATTCGGTAATTTATAAATAAATGAAAGAACCAATAAATGAATGAAATAAAATAAATGAAGACTGAATACGGCTATTTAAATATGCAAGCTTTTAGGGTAACAGTTCTTAGTTTTAAATGTAGAAAAAAACGACTTATATGATTCTAGTCCTAAATAATGGTAAGTTTGATTGATTTTTTTAATTATTCTTTTTTTTACAAAATGGATGTCCGAAATCAGACACTGTCCAATTGCTGAGTTACTACCCTCGGCAGATGATTAACAAAGGGATAAACTAGACAGTTTGTTAAATTGATGAAACTCTATATGGAGGGGCATTTTTAAGCCCACAAAATTAGAATTATTAAAAATTTCATTAAAAGCTGTTGGTCATGAAAATCTGGTCTTGTAGCTAGCAACTCTAAAACATCAATTTTACCCTATATTTTCTAGGGAGTACCATATTTTACCAATTTTGCCTTATTTTACCAGTTTTACTGACACAGAGTTTTATTTTACGGTAATTTTAAAATATTAGCTGCTGCACCCGAGTTCAGACTCGGTCTCAGTAATCAAACCATACATAAGTAATCGTATTATCAGCACCTGAATATAAATTTCTTTGGCTTGCTTTTGTTATCAAAAGCGACCAAAACAAATGAAACCAAATGAAGGAACCGTTGTCTGCTAGATAAAAACTCTCACTCTCATAAATCGGGATAATTCGTATTGAGACATTTATTATAAAAGTGACGAGCATATTTGAGACCCTTTTACCACACGTGACTTCGATCCCTTGTTCTAACTTTATGATGAGATGAATGATGATGATGAGATGGGATAGCATTATCTTTTTTATTCAAATATTTTGCTACTCCGGACGTTTTAATTTGTGACATTGAGTTGATGGTTTTGTTGGTTGATGGCATTACACAAAAAAGTTACTGAAATAGAAATACCGGGTTTCCCCCAGAAATCCAGGAAAATATTTACAACTATTATCCGACAGAAAAATTTGCCACAGAAAATGGTGGTTTTCGTTAATGACTACGTGCTGAATGGGGAAACTGCGAACCGAAAATGAGAGTTTTAACTTCATCACACTTAGTCCACGCCAAAACCAAGGAGTTTAAGTGTCAGGTGGTAAAATTTCATGATGGGAGTACCTATAAACTGCTTCACCATTGTCGTGTGTGAAATCCGAATGGGGCTTATGCTGTGTCTTAGATTAAAAGTGTAATTTCAAAATACCGGTAACATAAAACGGTTGTATGAGAGGCAACATATAAACTTTGGAGGGGGCTCACCGATTGGAAATCAGATGTTCTGGCGCCCTTTTTAAGAGTCAAAAGTGATCGGAGGGTAAATAGCCTCCCTCCGTTCACGCGCTCTTTTCCCCAAATGGATCCGATTAAGATTTTGAGATAGTCATTTTGTTCAAAATAGTCCAAAGATCAGATAAAAAAATTCTGCGGTCGACACAACCCCGAAGAGCCCAGGGGAAAGGGTTGTAAGTCATACCCGGGGATATAAAAGGCTTTTATAAAGAGGTGCTCGTATAAACTTTGGAGGGGGCTCATTTAATTGCAAATCGAAAGTTCTTGTGCCCTTCCTAAGAATCAAAAGTGACCAGAGGGCTACTAGCACCCCCATGCCCTCTTCCCGAAATGCAGTCAATGAATTATGAGATAACCGTTTTATTTAAAAAAGTCAAAATATCAAATTACTATGTTTCCAGGTATTATACCCCCCAGCCCATTTAGGGCTATAATTCATGATAGTTGGCCATTATTAACATATAAGGTTCTTATGGAAGGGGTGGTCGTATAGAATTTAGAGGGGGCTCATTCAGTTAGAAATCGGAAGTTCTAGTGCCGTTTTTAAGAGTCGGAATTGACTGGAGGGTAACCAGCCACCCTCCTCATGCCCTTTTTTCCCAAGTGCATCTGATCAAAATTTTGAAATATTCATTTTTTTCAAAATAGTACAAAAGCCAGATAAATATAACTCAGGGGTTGACAAATTCCCCACAGCCTCCGGAGCAAGGGATGTAGTTTATTGAAGTTGCCCGTCGTTACCGTATACAGTTTTTGTGGTAGGGGTGGTCGTATTAACTTTGGAGGGGCTCATTTGATATGAGACTGAAAGTTCTAGTTCCTCTTTTAAGAGACAAATGTGGTAAAAGGGCAAGCAGCCCCCCCCAACCCCCTTGTCGCTAAATGCATTCGTTCAAAATTTTGAGATAATAATTTTGTTCAAAATAGTCCAAAAGCTAAATAACTATGTTTCCGTTGTTTCCCCGCACCCCTTGGATCAAGAGTTGTAAGTTATGCAAGTTCTTATTGTAACTTTGATATTGTGTTTCCTTTGTTACTTTGATAATAGTTTCGATAGATCCGTTGATGAAGTTCCGATGTTGAATAAAAAAATGGTTTAGAAATTGGGAATGTCGGAAAACTTGAAACACTGCCAAGAAAACAACGGACAGAAATTAATTAAAAAAAAAAAAACTCCGGAAAAAAAGTTTTTCAAAGAAACGTAGAGGCCATATTAAACTTATATAGATAAATCTTAGAATAAGTAAAACTTAAAATGAATATCCAAATCAAGCTTAAAACGAACAAAAATTACAACGAACAACAGTTTGGCTACTGTCCCCCTTCCTTATTACGAAAGTCTAAAGCCTACTGTGTCATTGGCGCTTTACTGAAAACTACGTATTTCTTGGATGGTTTTGGAAAGAACTAATACAATTAAACTAAATATTTGATATATAAGGACATAAATTGTTGAGAGCTTATCAGTTGAAAACTTTGTTTCCCTGTAATTTTTTTTCCAATATTCTAAAAAATACAAAAGAAAATATTTGCAATATAATTCAGTTTCAGATAAGCGCCAATGATGAAGTAGGCTTTAGACTTTTACTGTTAGGGAATGGGACAGTTGCCAATGCTGTTTTATTTGTACGTTATTGGGGGAGTATACAAGAGGAGGGGAGAATTTTGATGTTATATTCTTGCACCGTCATCGAAAATGCACACACTGATCAAATTTGGAAGTAATTGAACATTCTTTGGGAGCAATTTTAAGGTAATTAAAAATGGCTAACGAATAACAAATTTATGTGACAAACACAAAACGAGTTTGGAAAAGCCTTCGCGTTGAGGGAAATGAGTTAAAAAGCTATGAACTCATGACCTTGATTAAATAAAAAAAACAAGTTTTTTGAAATGAAAGTAAGGAGCGACATTAAAACTTAAAACGAACAGAAATTACTCCGTATATGAAAGGGGCTTTTCCTCCTCGACACCCCGCTCCTTACGCTAAAGTTTTTTATTGTTTTAAAAAGTAGAGTTGCGAGAAAGAATCAAACTTTAGCGCAAGGAGCGGGGTGTCGAGGAGGAAAAGCCCCTTTCATATACGGAGTAATTTCTGTTCGTTTTAAGTTTTAATGTCGCTCCTTACTTTCATTTCAAAAAACTTGTTTTTTTTATTTAATTTCTGAAAGTTTTTGAATTAATGCATGTCTGATTTTGGCTCTCCGTACATAAATTATTAAAATGAAATTTGCATATTAATTCTTTTTTTGGCTAAATGGCTTTCTCTTAGTTTTGATCAGACGATTTTGAGAAATAAGGGGTGGGGAAGGAGGCTTAGTTGCCCTCCAATTTTTCGGTTACTTAAAAAGGCAACTAGATCTTTTAATTTATTAACGAACGTTTTTATTAGTAAACAAAATACGTAACTTAAGAATTAACTTACGTAACAAACTTTTACATTCTTATATTTTTGATTATATATATATGAGAGGATTGGTCCCCTCGTTAATACCTTGCTCTTCACACTAAATCTTGTTTTGTCCCAATTCTTTAAGAATGACCCCTGAATCAGAAAGGCCGTAGAATAAATAGTTGAAATTACTTAATTTTTTTTTAGCATAAACAGCGAAGTATTTATCTCCTCCTAAATACCTCGCTCTTTATGCTAAAAGTATTTTTAGAACCCCTCATATGCGTAATAATCTCTGTTTATTTTAAGTTTTAATGCTTCTCCTTACTTTCAATTGAAAAAACTTTTTCATGTTTATATTTTCATTGTTTTTTTTATAGTAATGCTAGAAAGTCCTGCGCCCTTTTCATTGAATTTCTCTTCCCCCAAGAAATATTCCTCCAAGGAAAGATCCTCCCATATAGCCCCCTCCCCTGAACCCCACACCCAAACCAAAAAATCCTCTTGATAACGTCGGTACACTTCCCAGTAACTATTACTGTATGTAAACATTGGTCAAAGTTTGTAACTTGCAGCCCTCCCCCAGGGACTGTGGGGGGTAAGTCATCCCCAAAGACATAGTTATTATGGTTTTCGACTATGCGGAACAAAATGGCTATCTCAAAATTTTGATCCGTTGACTTTGGGAAAAAACGAGCGTGGGAAGGGGCCTAGGTGCCCTCTAATTTTTTGGTCACTTAAAAAGGGAACTAGAACTTTTTATTTTCGTCAGAATGAGCCCTCTTGCAACACTCTAGGACCACTTGGTCGATACGATGACCCCTGGGAAAAAAAAACAACAAAAAAAAACAACAAATAAACACGCACCCGTGATTTGTCTTCTGGCAAAAAATACGAAATTCCACATTTTTGTAGATTGGACCTTGAAATTTTTTCTAAAGGGTTCTCTGATACTCTGAATGCGATGGTGCGATTTTTTCCCCTATTTTCCAAAATAAGGCAAATTTCTCAGGCTCGTAACTTTTGATGACAAAGACTAAATTTGATGAAACGTATATATTTAAAATCAGCATAAAAATCCGATTCTTTTGATATTTCTTTTAGCATCGAAATTACGTCTTTTAGAGTTTCGTTTACTATTGAGCCGGGTCGCTCCTTACTACAGTTCGTTACCACGAACTGTTTGATTCCCATATTCGGTTAAGTTTCACTCTAATTGTTATGGGAATATTCCAACCCGCTTGGAAGTGCTTCATGGTGGTGTTCTTTCCCCGTATCTTTTCAGTATTTGTATCGCAGTGTGTTATACAAAATTATGCCCTTTCTTTTTTGTAATTTGGCAAATGTCTTTGTATTGCATATGCGGATGATATACTTCTAGATCTAGCCGTTCTAGATTTAGCCTCTCGAATTCCGTATCATCTATTTCAAAACATTTCAAAACTGTTGGTCTGTCATTGAATATTGATAAGTGTGAGTAACTAGTCTTTAATGCAAAGTCTATGCCCATTTGAAATCCGCGTTCTAACTTCTCCATCCATTATGTCTCTGATTTGTGGCGGTCAAGCATTCATATTTATTGGAATCTACTAGCTTTCCGGATCAATATTGTACGGCATATTAAAGAAAACTAAAAGCGGGTTATGGTAAAATAGTAGCTAATCGTGGTTATTATTATCGAAAAGCGCTTGCATTGCTATACACTAGTTTTTGCGACCATTCAATACTTTTCCTATCTGGTATTTCACCTATCCTGAAAAAAAGACAAGATCTGGCTGAATTGTGTATATTATATTTCCGCTATTGTAAGTTTGTTTCATCTACCCCGGTCTTATAGGAAAAAGAAAATAATTCGGTATTTCGGGGCTTCTGACATTATTACTCATTTGCGGAAGTTAGGCTCAAAATTGGAAAAGGATTATATTTTTTCTCTGGGCCCCTTCCACCTCTTAGTTCGTTTATTTTCCCATTAGTTTTCACCTGTTTTCGCTTTATAGTTGTGTTACCTCTTAGCAGTTCTTTCGTTAGTTGAGTTATGGTTGTGGTATATATGTTTTATCGCTCGTATAGTTGCGTTATTTTCAAATTATACTCCATAATAGAGAGGCTCCGAACACCCAGCATTGTATATTAAGCTCTGAATTTGACGTTTTTTTCTAACGTGACCAGATTCGTCCTGCGCCCTGCGCCCTTTTCATTGAATTTTTCTTCCTCCATGACATATTTCTCCAAGGAAAGATCCTCCCACATAGCCCCCTCCCCTCAACCCTACCCCTAAAACCAAAAAAATCCCCCTGAAAACGTCTGTACACTTCCCTATAACCATTATTATATGTAAACACTGGTCGAAGTTTGTAACTTGCAGCCCCTCCCCCAGGAACTGTGGGGGAGTAAGTCATCCACAAAGACATAGTTATTATGGTTTTCGACTATGTTGAACAAAATGGCTATCTCAAAATTTTGATCCGTTGACTTTGGGGAAAAAATGAGCGTGGGAGGGGGCCTAGATGCCCTCCAATTTTTTCGGTCACTTAAAAAGGGCACTAGAACTTTTCATTTCCGTTAGAATGAGCCCTCTTGCGACATTCTAGGACCACTCGGTCGATACGATGAACCCTGGGGAAAAGAAAGAAAAAAAAAACAAAAAAAAAAAACAAACAAATAAACACGCACCCGTGATTTGTCTTCTGGCAAAAAATACAAAATTCCACATTTTTGTAGATAGGAGCTTGAAACTTCTACAGCAGGGTTCTCTGATACGCTGAATCTGATGGTGTCATTTTCGTTAAGATCCTACGACTTTTAGGGGGTGTTTCCCCCTATTTTCCTAAATAAGGTAAATTTTCTCAGGCTCGTAACTTTTGATGGGTAAGACTAAACTTGATGAAACTTATATATTTAAAATCAGCATTAAAATGCGATTCTTTTGATGTAGCTGTTGATATCAAAACTCAATTTTTTAGAGTTTTGGTTACTATTGAGCCGGATCGCTCCTTACTACAGTTCGTTACCACGAACTGTTTGATAATATTCCGAGTTTGTACCTCTACTTGTGTCATTTTTCTTCCCTATTAAAGTTTGTTCGGAGATTTAACGTTGCACTGCTAATGAATATTTGTGTATGTTTTTTTAGCGTCCAAGGAAGCTGAAGGTATGCATCTTTATTTTCTCTTTTTGGCCTTCTCTTTATTTTGTCTTCTTTTTTCTTTTTTCTTTCTTTATTTTCTTTATTTAATAAGATATAAGGTTTACATCTTTATTTTCTCTTCTTTGACCTCTTCTTTATTTTGTCTCTCAGTTTTTCTTTCCTTTCTTTCTGGCTTGTGTAAGGACTACATAAAAAGAAATGAATCATGAAATATTAGCGTCTGGAAGTATATTTACAAGCAAGGCCGCATCCAGGGGGTAGGGGATGTGACCCCCCTCAGCCCGAAATTTTTGTTTGACTCGCAAAAACGTAACAAAAATGAATATAAACAAATGTTTGATACTTTTTTGAAAGTTTTTTTTGGAACCCCACTCCCCCCTAAAAAATCTTTTTATAAACCCCACAAAAAATATCATGAGTATGACCCTGTTTCCAAGATTCCTTTGTGTTATTTAAGGCCTCAATGAAAAATCTTAGCCTCCATTTGCCCCATTCCCCCAAGATTTTTCGTCCCCCTCATAGATTTTGAAAAATACCCTTCTTTGATATTTTCCTTGAAAATGGCTTTTTTTGTGCAATGCTGTTTCAAGGCCCCCCAGGAGGGGGTAGAGGGTTTGCCTCCTCGAAATCTTCGACCGACTCGTGAAAATATAACAAAAATGTCTATAAACAAATTTTGATGCATAATTAAGTTTTTTTGCGAACCCCCCACCAACCCAAAAAATAACCTCCTCCATCCCGAACAAAAATCCTGGATACGACCTTATTGTCGGTATTTTCGTTAAAAAGTTTGAAAAAAATTGTCCACTTCCCCCAAATTTTGACAAATGAATCTCCCTTTCTTAATTTTTGTGAATTTACTTCACTGATTCTTATTAATTAAGATTTTGAATCAATTTTATGTGCTTATTATTCTAATAGCTCATATGCTGATTAGCTGATTAAACCATGTGCTAAGATTAAGATTATCGTTAAAGTTGCGCAAAATATCCGAAAAAAAGAATGAAACGAAAAATGGTTCGCCGGAAAATGAGAGTGATTTTGATTGTAACCATGCTCTCAAGTTCACCTTACTTTAGGACTTTTAGACTTGTGATTTATGCAAATATGGTCTGTATTTATTTGTGGAATTTTTTTTTCAGCAAAAGTGATAATATAAACCCAATCTATATGGAATACCGGGAGAGGAATCTTGAATAAAAATAAAAGTTTTCGTTCAACTCTGAAGTTCAAAACTAGTATACTAGTATAGTGTGGCTTCACGCAAAATGTCCAAAAAAGGCTTGTGGAATCTTTTCATGGGGGAGATGATGCTTGAAGCCTTAAAAGTCCCTTTTAGACCCAAGAATACTAACTTCTCGGGAAGGATCATTCAAGTAGAGAGAAGTGGTTATCTTCTAACCTTCCTTCATTGAAAAGAATATAACTGAAATTTGTGTACAATATGAATGATCAGAGAGTGACAGCTCCTCCATATTACCGTATTATAGGAATATGCTAATATCTGAATTGACGCGGTAGCTAACAACCTAGTAAGAGACGATCACGTCCCTTAACAAAAAGTACACTAACCTATTACTCCAAAATATAGAGCCAGATCAAAACAAGAAATAAACTATGAGAATCGCCTTGTCTAAAACCCCTATATAGGAATCTTACCGTCCTTTGGCTTGAACATAGCATAAGAGATTTCATCATTTGTATCACCGGCACAGAGGTGGGAGAGGTGGAGGGCCTCTCATATGAATAAGATTTGTCTTTAGGATTGAAACCTCTTTTGAAAAATTTAAAAATGTTGACTTGAAATATGATCTTGGTATTAAGACTCCCCCACAAAAATGTAGGCATGATTATTCTTCTGGAGCATTGTTGTACAAATGCTGACGATAGTGCTTCGAGCGAGGAGGGTGAAATTCTCCTGGTATTTAAAATAACGCTTAATGGTTTTAAAATGGTCCGATAAAAAAAATCAATAATAGTTGAACTTTAAGAGTGACAATCAAACTTATAACGAATAAAATCTTTAACCGATTTAACGAAACACAGTTAAATTCTTAAATTAAGGACATTGAAATTTTCAAAAAGCCGCGGAGGGGGGGGGGTAGCATAAAAACATTAATTACTTTGTAGAATCCCGATCAGATAAGGTTGGGTAGACTGGGACCCGGCTTCTAAAGAATAACTACCTTATATATAATTCTGGTTATAGATGGAGCCTGAAGCATCAGAGGGTGTTGTGGATACAAGCATCCCTATCTCTATCGAAGAAGGAGAACCAGTTATTGGAGAATCTCAAGAAGCTGAACTCTTGGATGCTATGAGAGAACCATCTCCCGGTGGTAAACTAAGACCCTCCCAGTCTGAACTCAGTTTGACGTCACTGTCTGGCATGTCTGCTGTCAATAGTCCCCAAGGTACTAATAGTATCTTATATGGGCAGGTATCGAGCCCTAATATGGGAAGATCCATGATTTTTGTAAGTGTTTTAGTATTTCAACAAAGAAATTAAAAAAATAATATAATTTCTAATTTTAATAGCAGTTAATAATATATTCATGTTATATATATATATATATACATATATATATATATATAGTAATAAAGATCCTCTTTCACTTTCTCATTCAACCTTATATGTACTACTGTCCAACAGTGTGGCTATCAACATTCTCACAGGCCAAAGAGCCTTTGAAAGGGTATAAAGTTTTGTAATTTTTTCTCTGTTACCTCGTAATAAATTACTATTACTACTACTACTTCCTACTCTGGGAACTTCCTCCCAGGAAGTTCCCATTTCTTTTAAATCTTTATTTATGACATCCTCCCAACCCAGACGAAGACGACCTGCTTTCCGTGTAGCCCCAGACGGTTGGCCAAAAAGGACAATCTTTGGCAATCTGTCATCCTTCATCCGCAGACCGTGGCCTAGCCATCTCAACCTTTCTTTCATAGCCCTAGAAAGCGGGATTGAACCACATTTTTTGTACAACCTACTGTCTGAAATACGGTCAGTCAGCCGGGTACCCAGAACAATCCGTAGGCAGTTTCTCCGGAAAACATCAAGTAAATTTTCATCTGCTTTTCGGAGCGCCCATGCTTCAGGGTCATATTTGACCACTGTCATCACTGTAGCTTCCAATATTTTAATTTTGGTTTGTATACTTATCTTTCTATTCTTCCAAACTTTTTTTTAACTGTGAAAAAACACCCTGAGCCTTAGCTATTCTACTTTTAACATCTTCACTGCTCACACCATCTTTACTAATAATACTACCAAGGTAAGTGAAGCTCCCAACCAGATCAATCTTTTCGTTACCCAACGTCACCTTTTCATCTTCACTTATTCCTAGCCTTAGTGACTTAGTCTTCTTAACATTAATTTTCAAGCCTATTCTGGCACCCTGAACTCGAAAAAACCTCTAAAAATTCATTCATTTTGCTCACACTTTCATCTAATATACTTAAATCATCAGCATAATCTAAGTCCAGGAGCGTTTTCCCTCCCCATTTGATTCCGTGGTCTCCAATTGCCTTTCCTGTGCTCCTTAAGACAAAGTCCATCAAAATTATTCATATAAAGGGGGATAGAACACAACCCTGCTTAACTCCTGATTTAATACAAAACCAGTTGCTAACCTCATTTCTTACCTTAACCGCAGCAGTATTATTCTTGTACATAGCACAAATCACTTTAATGTATTTTTCCGGTATACCATATAAGGATAAGATCTTTGCTAATGCTCTTCTATTAACAGAATCGGAAGCTTGCTCATAATCGATAAAACTAAGGACCACAGGTGTTTGACAACGAAGAGACTTATCCTCTACCTTTTCTAAAACCGCACTGTTGTTCCCTTAAAACTTTGTCTTCAGCATCTCTCAGTCTAAAAAGTATCATATTACTAAAAAATTTGTTACCTACAGAGACCAGACTAATGCCTCGATAATTACGGCACTCACTCTTGTCACCTTTCTTATACAGTGGTTTAATTAAGGTTATCCTAAAATCATTAGGTACTTCCTCTTTTTTAAAAATCATATTGATAATCTTCAGTAGCTTATTCCTAACCTCAGAGCCAGCATATTTAAGAAACTTATTTATCACACTATCAGCAACTGGAGCCTTATTATCTTTTAATCCTTTTAGTACTGTCGCTAATTCTTCCTCACTAAACAAATCTTCCTATCTTTTCCTGCTACTGTATCTCGGTTTAGCACATTCTCAAAATGTTCCGCCCATCTTTCTTTAACTTTTTCCTTATCACTAATTGTGGCCCCATTCCTATCTTTAGCTGGGACTAGTCCGGATTGACTACTCCCTTTCAATTTATTAACATGCCTGCATAATATTTTACTATTATGCCATCTAGCTGCATCTTCCAGATCCTCGGCAATTTCATCCATGGCCTCCACTTCACATCTCCTTAGTTCATATTTTAACGCTTTCTCACTTTCTTTACATTCCTTTTGTTTTCATACGATCTATCACTCAGATAATTCTTGTACAAATCCCTTCTACTCTCTATTAAACATAAAGCTTTTTCACTAATATTCCTAGTTGCAGTCTTAGCACTCTTCCATAAGACACCATTAGCAACTTCACAAATTGTTGTTTTCTAAAATTATTCCATCCATCTTCCACGTTGTCAAATTTTAAACTCTCAAGTTTAGTATTCAACTGTTCCTGGAAGGTTTTTCTCGAATTTTTATCCTGGAGTCTACCAACATCATAACTTTCTGGGAGGTAGTTACCCCTCCGAAATTTCAGCTCTAAATTAACCTTAGACACTACTAGATGGTGATCTTTACTTTGAACATCAATAACAGCACTCCCAACACCCTAGTATCTTGTATTGATCCTGCTAGTCTTAGGTTTCCAATAACATAATCAATAAGGTTTGCTATCTTACCATCACGTAAATACCATGTCAACTTATGGGCCATTTTGTGACCAAACACTGTATTGGTTATAACTAGGTTGTTATACCTACAAAATTGCAAAAGTCTATAGCCATTACTGTTTTCTTTTCCTACACCAAATTTACCCAGGCTAGGATACCACTTATCCCTATTTCTACCTACCTGGGTGTTAAAATCTCCTAGCAAAAACACCATATTTCTACCTGGTACCCTGTCTATTTGCTCCTGTAAAAATTCACCTGAGTCACTAGTATCTCCGTCAGTAGGTTATTTCATATAATTTAAAATAATATTTAATATATTTAACACATATGGGGGCAAACACCACAAAGACGGTGAATAAACTCTCAAGTCCTCTAGGCTATTCAGGTAATTAAGCCGAATAAATATAAGAATACTCCATTATTTCGGCCGATGTGATTCACAGAATTCCAAATGACAAAATGCCATGTTCAAAAATCAATTAATTTGATATAATATCCGAGTAAGCTAGGGCGGTGGACAATAATATATTTCAGATGGCATAAACAATAAGTTACCAACAACTGACTGACGCACCAATCCGCCTAAGGCCATCACAAATGCGCATTCTCCTCTATCCCAACCTATCTTAAAGTTCCCCTCTTTACACCCTCTCCAATTCTTTCGACCTCTTACGACCCTAATCCTCGACCTAATCCTCCCTTACGACCTCTTTCCAGCCCATTCTTGGACGACCTTCTTTTTGTCTGGCCCTAGATGGATGGCCAAAGAGGATGATCTTTGGCAATATGTCATCCTTATTCCACAAAATGTGTCCTAGCCATCCCAACTTTTATGTCATTATTGTCTTAAAAAGCGGTTTAGCACCATATTTTTGTTCAGCTTACTGTTTGAGATACGGCCGGTCAGACAGTCGCTCAAACCATTACATGGGCAATTCCTCTGGAATTTTTTTTTTAGCAAACCCTCCTTCGTCTTCAGAAGTTATCATGTTTCAGAACCAATTTTGATCACTGTATCACGTTAGCTTCCAATATTTTAGTCTTTTGATTTGCAGACTTATCTTCATATTTTTCCAAACTTTCTTCAACTTTGAATTTGGCTATTCTACTCTCGACTGCATCCACCATATCAAACAGTTTGTGGTAACGAACTGTATTAAGGAGTGACCCGGCTTAATAGTAACCGAAAATGTAAAAAAACAGAATTTTGATACCGCTAGATTTGAAATTTCATTTTAATGCTGCTTTTAAATATATAAGTTTCATCAAGTTTAATCTTACCTATCAAAAGTTACGAGCCTGAGAAAATTTGCCTTATTTTTGAAAATAGGGGGAAACACCCCATAAAAGCCATAGAATCTTAACGAAAATCACATCATCAGAATCAGCTTATCAGAGAACCTTACTGTAGTATTTTCAAGCTCCTATCTACAAAAATGTGGAATTTTGTATTTTTTGCCAGAAGACAGATCACGGATGCGTGTTTATTTGTTTGTTTGTTTGTTTTTTTCCCAGGGTTGATCGTATCGACCCAATGATCCTAGAGTGTCGCAAGAGGGCTCATTCTAACGGAAATTGAAAGTTCTAGTGCCCTTTTAAGTGACCATAAAAATTGGAGGGTGCCTAGACCCCCTCCCACGCTCATACGTGGGGGGATCTTTCCATGTAGGAATTCGTCAGGGGGAAGAGAATTGTGCTGTGTTGATTGGTGATGTCAACGCTGTCGCCCCATAAAATACAGTCTTTATCCACTTTAGACTTTGATTCTGAGTAATCTGAGTCATTAGACCCAGAATAAGGAGTACATGATGGATAAAATTGCCAAAGGTTTTGCTAACCCATTTTAATATCAGTCATTATTTCTGGGTTTTCAAATTACGAGGCCAAAATGTCTACGCAGCTTTGGAACCACATTTAAACGTAGCAAAGTTTAAACATTAGGCTGATATAGTACAAAAATTGCTTTAAATATGTAACGATTTAAGAATACAACTGACATCTTTTCTTTGTCGACCTCCTACTCTCTCTCTGACTCGGAATCCCAAATAATTGGTACGCACATGCAGCTTTTGAACCTCATTGAAATGCTGAAAAATTTAAAAAATTAAGCTGGTATGGTACAAATTTTACTACGCTTTTAGTTGTATCACGAATACTACTGACACCCTTTTCTTTCCCGGCCTCCTACTCACTCTTAGACTCTGGATCTGAATAATTTATACGCACATGCAGCTTTTGAACCTCATTGAAATGCTGCAAAATTTAAAAAAATAAGCTAGTATGGTACTAATTGTGCTACACTTTTAGTTGTATCAGGAATACTACTGACACCCTTTTCTTTCCCGGCCTCCTACTCACTCTTAGACTCTGGATCTGAATAATTTATACGCACATGCAGTTTTTGAACCTCATTGAAATGCTGCATAATTTGAAAAATTAAGCTGGTATAGTACAAATTGTGCTCAGCTTTTTTTCCGTTAGTTTCACAACTGTCACAGAACAGATAGAAAATTACGATCTGGGCTATAAATTTGCACATTAGGGGGGGGGATAAAGTATTTGGACAGTAAAAAGTAAGTAATTCTTACTACATAATATGCACAATAATTATACCTAATAAATTAGGCATGCAGACCCGCTATACTTTACCATTACAATTCGCTCCGAGAGAAAATATGTGTCTAATCTTCTCTTTTACTCCAAATATTATTTCCCGCAATAAGAGGATGCTATTGACACCTTTTTCTTACCCGACCTCCTACTCACTTTCAGACTCTGAATCTGAGTTAGTAATCTCAATGAAAAGCACGTGATAAAAAAATAAGAAAAGAATTTGCCGAAGTTTTTCCACCGTATTTTAATATGAATTATTATTTTTGTATTTTCAAACTGCAAGGCCCAGATACATATCATAGCTATGCGTTTCGTAGCTGCATATCACCGAATATAATTTAGCAAGAGACTTTCTATTGTATCTACCTCGGTTAGCAACAATTTTAGAGTAACCATGTGATTCTATTATCTTGAAGAGTTGAAAGTAAGTGGAAAATTGTAAAGAGAAAAAGAATAAAAGGTAAAAAATGAACCCACTGTAGATTTGTAAAAGAAGTAAAAATCAAAAGTAAATAAAATAAAACAGTAAAGTAAAAAGCCAAAAACAAAGAATTATAAAAGGAAATGAAGTAAATATCAAACAGTTCGTGGTAACGAACTGTAGTAAGAAGCGACCCGGCTCAATAGCAAACGAAAGTCTAAAAAATGGAATTATCGTATTTTTATGCTGATTTCAAATATATAAGTTTCATGAAATTTAGTCTTACCCATCAAAAGATGCGATCGTGTTTATTTGTTTTTGTTGTTGTTGTTTTTTTCCAGGGATGATCGTATCGACCCAGTGGTCCTAGGATGTCGCGAGAGGGCTCATTCTAATGGAAGTGAAAAGTTCTAGCGCCCTTTTAAAGTGACCAAAAACATCGGAGGGCACCTAGACCCCCTCCCACGCTTATTTTTTCCCAAAGTCAACAGATCAAAATTTTGAGATGGCCATTTTGTTCAGCATAGTCCAAAAACATAGTAAGATGTCTTTGGGGACGACTGACTCCCCTTTAGTTCCAGGGGGAGGGGCTGCAAGTTACAAACTTTGACCAGTGTTTACATACAGTAATGGTTATTGGGAGGTGTACAGAAATTTTCAAGGGGACTTTTTTGGTTGAGGGGCGTCGAGGGGAGGGAGCTACGTTGAAGGATCTTTACTTGGACGAACTTTTCATGGGAGAAGAGAAATTCCATGAAGGGGGCGCAGGATTTTCTAGCATTATTAAAAAAAAACAATGAAAAAATAAATTAAAGCATTAAAACGAGTTCTTTTATTGTTTTAAAAAGTAGAGTTGTGACAAAGAGTCAAACTTTAGCGTAAAAAGCGGGGCGTTGTGGAGGGGACAACCCCTTTCATATACAGAATAATTTCTGTTCGTTTTAAGTTTTAATGTCGCTCCTTACTTGCAGTGAAAAAAACTTGTTTTTTTTTATTTAATAAGGAGTAAAGAATGAAAAAAACTAAGTTTATTACATATTCTATATTTTACTGTTCCATATTCTATGCTAGGAAGGAAGGAAAGGTAAAAGGAAGTTGAAATGAAAAATTGTAAAAGGAAAAGAAAAATATTAAAAAACAGAGAACAAATCTACTTCTGTGGATTTGTAAAAGAACATAAAAACAAAAAATTAAACAAACAAAATAGCAAAGTAAACAACATTTTATATGTTTTTACTGTTCTATTTTCTATGTTGTTCCATATTTTTGATGTCTATAATGCATGTAAAAAAAAGTTGCGAGCAGGGCTGTATCCAAGATTTTTTTTTCGGGGTGGTGGTGGTACAGAAGTATTATTTCAGAGCGAGGGGGGAGCGACAAAAATAACTTTAAAAATGCATCAAAAATTAGTTTATATTCATTTTTGTTACGTTTTTGAGAGTCGGAGAAAAATTTTAGGGGGGGGAGGGTTGCGAGGGGAGAATATTTGTGGAAGTTTCATTAAGCTCCCCTGTATAAGTGTCTAGAATTTAAAATACTGTTCTTAGGTTACTTTGTTCTTTTTAGGGTACTAAGAATGATTCTCAGTACGGTAGTTCAGGTTCTCTTACTTCAGTGCAAGGACTAGGACCTTTGGCAGCCAGCGAAGATTTGGAGAAGGATCATTCGATTTTAATACATGGATCTTGTCTAACCGCTGAAGATAGACAGAGGATTCAAACATTTGTTAATGAGTTTTACCTGAAATGTTTATTGCCCTTTATTGAAGGACAGATGAAAAGTCTTTACCAGACGGTAATTTTTTATATTCTTTCTTGTTTTGTTTTTTCTTTTACGTTGTTTTTTAGTTTATAGTATTATTTTACCTTTATTTTAGACGCAACTACTAGGAATTTATTCATGACATTGTGACTGATCTTCTAAAGTAAATAATTTTGTCTGTCTTTTCAGCTTTTTTCTTTTTTTTTATTTAAAGGTAAAGCAGCGAGTATTGCGAGTTGTTTTTTATCATGCTTTAATTCTCGCCATGCGTCTATCCTCGAAGAGGAAATTAAACCCCTGTTCACCCTATCAAACAGTTCGTGGTAACGAACTGTAGTAAGGAGCGACCCGGCTCAATAGTAACCAAAACTCTAAAAAATGGAATTTTGATACCAATACCTACATCAAAAGAATCGCATTTTAATGCTGATTTTAAATATATAAGTTTCATCAAGTTCAGTCTTACCCATCAAAAGTTACGAGCCTGAGAAAATTTGCGTTATTTTAGAAAATAGGGGGAAACGCCCCCTAGAAGTCATAGAATCTTAACGAAAATCACACCATCAGATTCAGCGTATCAGAGAACCCTCCTGTAGAAGTTTCAAGCTCCTATCTAAAAAAATGTGGAATTTTGTATTTTTTGCCAGAAGGCAGATCACGGATGCGTGTTTATTTGTTTTTTTTTTTTTTTTTTTTTTTTTTTTTTTTTTTTTTTTTTTTTTTTTTTTTCAGGGGTGATCGTATCGACCCAGTTGTCCTAGAATGTTGCAAGAGTGCTCATTCTAACGGAAATGAAAAGTTCTAGTGCCCTTTTTAAGCGACCAAAAAAATTGGAGGGCACCTAGGCCCCCTCCCACGCTAATTATTTTACCAAAGTCAACGGATCAAAATTCTGAGATAGCCATTTTATTCAGCATAGTCGAAAAACCTTATAACTATGTCTTTGGGGACGACTTACTCCCCCACAGTCCCCTTGGGAGGGGCAACAAGTTACAAACTTTGACCAGTGCTTACATATAGTAATGGTTATTGGGAAGTGTACAGGCGTTTTCAGGAGGATTTTTTGGTTGGGGGAGGGGTTGAGAAGAGGAGGATATGCTGGGGGAACTTTCCATCAATAGTTTGTCATGGGGGAAGAAAATCTCCATGAAGGGAGCGCAGTATTTACTAGCATTATTTAAAAAAAACAATGAAAAAATAAATATGAAAAAGTTCTTTCAGCTGGAAGTAAGGAGCAGCATTAAAACTTAAAACAAACAGAAATTGTTACCCATTTGAGGGGCTCACCTCCTCCTAATACCTCGCTCTTTACGCTAAAGTATTTTTAGTAATTTCAACTATTTATTCTACGGCTTTTGTGATTCTGGGGTCATTCTTAATGAATTGGGACAAAATTTAAGCTTTAGTGTAAAGAGCGAGGATCTGACAAGGGGGCGAACCCCCTCATATATGTAATAAAAATATGAGAATACAAAAGTTCTTTACGTAAGCTAATTTATAAGTTACGTAAATCTTTTACTAATAAAAATATTCGTAAAAAATTGAAAATTCTAGTTGCCTTTTTAATTAACCAAAAAATTGGAGGGCAACTAGGCTTCCTCCCCCGCTCTTTTTTTCTCAAAATCATTCGATCAAAATTATGGGAAAGCCATTTAGCCAAAAAAAAAAAATGCAAATTTTGTTTAATTATTTCTCTGCGGAGAGCCAAAATCAAAACATGCATTGATTCAAAAACGTCCAGAAATTAAATAAAAAAAACAATTTTTTTTTAACTGAAAGTAAGGAGCGACATTAAAACTTAAAACGACCAGAAATTACTTCGTATATGAAAGAGGCTGCTTCCTCATCAACGCCCCGGTCTTTACGCTAAAGTTTTTTACTGTTTTAAAAAGAAGAATTGAGAGAAAGATTCAAACTTTAGCGTAAAGAGCGGGGCGTTGATGAGGAAGCAGCCTCTTTCATATACGAAGTAATTTCTGGTCGTTTTAAGTTTTAATGTCGCTCCTTACTTTCAGTTAAAAAAACTTGTTTTTTTTTATTTAATACATGGAAGAGGCTATTGCTTGGCAAACAGTTATTCTTAATAAGAATGCTAATTTTGCGCAACACTTGTAAGAATCTTTTTGTCGAACCCTTGTGGTAAATAAGTCATTTTTTGGTAAAATTGCATAAGTATTACTTATTACTAACATTTGTCTATTATTTTTAAATTTATTATGCATATAATTCATGTATCTATTTATTTATATGTTTTAATCTCATATATATATATATATATATATATATATATATATATATATATATATATATATATATATATATATATATATATATATATTTATATATTTATATATGTATAATTATTATAAATATAATTTATTTAATATTTATAATTTTGTATATATCATTTAGTAATATGGTTAATATTTAATAATACGATTTTTTTTATTTCAATGACGAAATATTTAAAAAAATTTACCTGCATTATTCAGGTCAGATTCTTTTCTTTTAGTCTTTATCAAATTGTATATTGTATTTCTAGGCAATGAATAGAAAAAACGCTCAAACATCAATTTTCAGTGCTACAAGGCGATTTTTTGGTTCCACAAAAACAAAACAAGGAATCCTTCCTGGAACTGGTGTGTAAGTTAGTCTTTCATCATCTTATATTTGTGAATGTGCCAAAAGGAGTAAAATTCTAGTTGAGGGGCTTCTTGCTATCTTGGAAATTCGTTGGTTTAGGTAAATGAAACTTTCAGTAATGAATCCGAGGCCTGAAATATACCCTGGGAAGTTGTTGTCAAGCTGCTACCTCCATTATTTACCTATTTCTAGGGTTTAGAAGATTGAATTGATAATAGTTCTAAATCTGTCTGACTTTGACAAAAAATGTTCACATTAATTTAGGGTTTTCAGTCACGTTTTTATTGACTGTTATTTTTGAAAATGCAGTTCCTATTATTTCAGTAGGATTTTTAGCTTCATTAAGGTTCTTTTACTATATTTAGGAAATGAATTTGCTAATCTTTAACACCTTAACAACCAAGATTGCACAAAGGTATGAATCGTTTTTATTGGCTCCTATTTTTAAAATTTCAATTTCTATTATTTCAGCATGATTTTTAGCCATATTTCAGCCTTTTTTTTAAATTTAAGAAGTAAATTCACACATATCTTTAACATCTTATGAGCCAAGGTTATACAAAAGCATTGAGTGAATAAAAAAAATTTATTGTGCCTTATTTGAGCAGCAAATCTATTTTACAAGGTTTCAGTTTTCAGAATGAGTTGATTTATGTGCTTCAAAATATCTTCACTGAGGCTGGGGATCATTTAGGCTTTGGGTACATTCCTGAGAATTTTATTTTTCAAACTCTACTACTCGTACTTTCCAAGATAGCAAAAAGCCCCTAAACTCAATTTCACTTCTACTTTTTATTATTATTATTATTACTTTTTATTATTTACTTTTGATAATTTTACTTTTACTCTAAAACAAAAAAAAAAAAAAAATCCAAATTCAAGGCAGAGCATGCTGAATTTTTTGTCTTCCAAGAAAAGAATATTGGGAAGGAAAGAAGTGGGAAGGGAAGCTGCTTCCTTCTTATTACACTTAATCAAGATTGCACAAAAATTATGAGGCTTAAGGCACTTTCATTGAGCCTCATTTCAGCAGTGAATCTATTTATCAAGGTCTCAAAATTATAACACAAAAGGTGTCAAACGTCACCTATAGTCACTAGACCTTAGAGAGGGAAGGGGTGTAGGTAGGCACTTCGAATACCTCTCCAAGGGATTGTTGAGGCTTTGGATCATTTCTGAATGTTTCATTCACTTGAATTGGCCACTTTCCAAGACAGACTAAAGATCCTTATCTAGAATTCTACCCCAGAAAGGTTTCAGCATGTAAGACCTGTGTATGTAGGTCCTATAAAATTTGGATGAACTTACATCTGGATCTTGGAGCCAGATCCTGGAATTTGGATCTGATCTTGGAAAAAAAAGAAATGTAAAAAAAAGAACTACATGGTTTGTATAGTTTTGACTGAGTATGAAAAGTAGGCGGAGTACTTGGAAAGCTACGAAAGCTAGTAGCCCTGCTTTTTTGAGGTGCTGTTTGAGGTGTATAACACAAAAGGTGTCAAAGGTCACCTATAGAGAACCTATTGTCACCTATGTCAAAGGTCAACCTATAGAGGGGGAAGGGATGGAGGTAGGTACTTCGAAATACCTCTCCAAGGGATTGTTGAGGCTTGAATCATTTCTGAATGTTTTATTTACTTGAATCGGCCACTTTCCAAGACAGATTAAAGGTTCTTATCTAGAATTCTACCCCAGAAGGGTTTCAGTATGTAAGGTTTGTGCATGTGCCTCCTGTCAAATTTGGATGATCTGTATCTTGGAACCAGATCTTGGAACCTGGATCCGATCTTGGAAAAAAAGAAAAGCAAAAAAAACATGGTGTGCATAGTTTTGATTAAGTATTAAAAGTAGGCGGAGTACTTGAAAAGCTACGAAAGCTAACAGCCCTGCTGTTATGGGTTGCCCACTAGATATCAGACCTCTAAAATAGCTTATTATTCTTCTTACTTCGTAAATATTAGGACAATTTCCTCAACGTAAATGCTTATTTAGACCAAGACCAATACCAACTCTAAAGCAGTGAAAGTCCCCTTTTTGTTATAATTTACATAAACCGTCAAATATATGTGATAAATTGTATCTAAAACGTAAGTATTGGTGCTGGTTCACGAAAATGGGGGAGGGTGGATAAATTATATTTTTCGTAATCTAGAGGAGGAGACAAGTTTTTTTCAATGAAAATACCAAAATGAAGGTATTCTAATATGAAAATACCACAAGGAGGAAGGGGTGAGAAAAAATCTAGAAGGCACGTACCTTCCTGCCTCCTCCCCTCAATCAGTACCATTGAATGCAGTGATAGTTATAGTTTTTACCAGAAAATATTTTGTTCTCTCCCCTTCTCCATTTGACAATTATTTTGCGCGTAAAGCTAATTAGGCTGAAAAAGAGTGGGATGTACCTTTCGGTTAGATACTAGATAGTTAAGAGAAATCTTTTCTGCTATTTTGCCCCTAAGGGATGTTCATCTAAATTACGCCTGTCCCATCTGTTTTAATTTCGTTTAGCGATAGTTGATGGTGTCGAATATGGTGCTCATTCTATTTTCTATAATTTTCTCTAATATTATATTTTAGGTTATGTTGTAAACTATACCGTATTATATTTTAGATTATTTTATTAATATCATCTAATAGTATACTTTTTCCTAATGTTATATCTAATAATAAAATCTTACATTTTCTGTTAATATATATTTCTTTTTTTAGTAAATGTAGCACTTGCATGCTACTATAAACTTAGAAATTTCAGTAATCCAGTCTGTTGCTTTTGGTTCCTTTTCTTACTATACATATATTTTTGAGCTGACTACTCTGATAATAATAATTAAATATTTTCGTAGACCACACTGCTTTTTCATTTACGAAAGAGAGTTTAAGAGAGAAAAAGCAGGTTTAATTTAAATAAAGCAGTGACAGGCGTACTAAAACAAACTAAAAACAATTCCACACAACAACAACAAAAAGCAACAACAACAAAATTCTGAATGTTTTGACTCTACATCCGGGAGCCATTATCAATGGAAAACAAAATCTGCTCCCGGATATGGAGTCAAAATATTCGGAATGTTAATTAATAAATGTTTCGTTGTCGCTTTGTTTTTAGTATGTTTTAATACGCCTGTCACTGCTTTATTTAAATTAAATCCGTTTTTTTTTCTCTCTCTTAAACCTTCTATTATAATAATTATTTACTATGATGGAAAATCAGTATGGCTGCTGCCCCCCCCCCCGTTCTGGAGACACTCCTGCTGAGAAGCGGCATTTTCCCCCAGAATTTTTCATTCCTCGTTTTATGGCTTTCAGTATATATTATTAAATGAATTTATTTTTCATTTTCTAACTTTTTGCGGTATTTTAAAGTCTAGAAAACATAAAAAAAGCACACACACGCACAAAAAAATATTAGTTCAGACAGTTAGTTGTTAAAAGCAGTAGATGAGATTAAATCCTTTTCTACTTTCTCAGAATAGATATGACCCTGCTTAAAGTTGTCGTTTTTCCCCTAGAAATATATCATTCCTCATTTGTTGGCTTTGGTCAGTAATTGGAAAATGAATATGTTTATTCCATTTTTTTTCTCTTTTATGGTATTCTAAAGCCTTGAATAAAGAGAGAAAAAAAAATCTTACTTCAAATATTAGGTTATTAATAGCATTGGAAAGATCAATGCGATTTGTCACATTCTTCTTCTGTTTTGCTCTCGCTTAAAATTTACATCTTGTAACTTAACATCTTTTTAAAATGATTTGACTGATTATTATAGAAAAGTTTTGGCAATTTGTGATTAGTTTCAGTTGAATTCTGTAAGTTTAAATCGATTTAGTTTTAAAGTTTTTTGTCAAAACGTTCTTGAAAATGATATAAGACATTTTACCAGGTAATACTGGTAAAAAACATGATTTAAAACTAGAAATGAAAATGTTTTACCGGCTTGAAGTAGAAATATTTTGAATATAGAATTAGAAATAAAGAAACACTAGAATCTAGAAATTTAAACTGGATAGAGAAATAAATTGAACTAGAAATAAAGAGCCTACTCGAACTCAAGAAGTATTAAGCATGGTAAAGGTTCACTCACTTATAGAAGCAAATAGAAATATTTCAAACATAGAACTAGAAATGGAAATGAAAACCGGAAACTAGTAACTAGAAAAAGAAATTGATAAAACCAGAAATAAAGAGCCTACTGAACTTAAAAGGTATTAACCACATTTTGACGCTTTACTTTTCCTCGTATCAATATTTCATTGGAACCCATTTTTGAAAATGATATGATGTAAAGTGCTAGCTATTAATTGGTTAAAACATGATTTTAACTTTAAAAATAAAGATAGTCTAATTAAAAAACATAAAAAATATGTCTAAAACATATAGGGCTAAAGCTGTGTCTAATATGTACGTAGAATAGTGTTTTCTGTCAGTCACAAGTTTTCCTCTCTATGCTATTCGTCCCCGGTTATTTTTCTTTTTTTTTGTGATCAAAATGTGTCAAAAATATATATGGCTAAAACTGTGTCTAATATTTCTCCAAAATAGCATCTCAAACATGTCTAAAATATTTAAAAAGTCTAAAATAGGTCTTAAAAAAAAGAAAAAGAAAGCTGAATTGAATCAAATAATATTATTTTTAGGTACCAGTTTGACTCACCACCTTTACAAGTCCGAAGGTTAGCAGACTTGGCGTTTATGTTAGGTCATTACGATCTTGCTTATGAATGCTATCATACTGCCAAAAGGGACTTTGAAAGTGACCAAGCCTGGATATACTTTGCTGGTGCTCTCGAGATGGCAGCCCTGTCTGTGGCTCTTCATAATATTGCAAATCCAAGTGCGACTAAGCCAGTTCCATTCCGATACTTTGATACTGCGTTTAATACATACAGCAACATTGCCAAGTTAGTAAATACAGCTCATTCTCATATTCCTCGTTTTGATATTTTTCTTTTTTTTCTTCACTAACACTACTACTAGCAACTCACTGGAGCATCAAGCCGCCAGAAGCCAACTTTGCTCTGGACGTTCCTCCTCCATCCCAGTCTATTTAAAGCTTCACTCTCTACCTCCCCATGAAGCTACAATTGTTCTTTAAATACTTCTTTATGACCTTTCCCCACCCATTCAGGGACGAGCTGCTTTTCGTTTGACTTCGGATTGATGGCCAAAATAACAATCTTTGGCAATCTGTCATCCTTCATACCTAAATTGTGTTCTAGTTATCTCAACGTCTGATAGTGGTGCCAAGGTGGACCTTTAACGAGTTTACCTAACCAGAACCGCAATAAAAAACAGCGCAGCAGGGTGACCTTGAGTAACAGCCACAGTCGAGTAAATTACACCCTAGTAAACGAAGCAGAATTGCACAGGATTTTGATTCGCCATCTATTAAAGGCAACGTTCTATCCCTGCCTGTAGTAAAGAGACACAAGGTTTCAGTTTTTAAGAGCCACTTCAAATGAAAGAGGTGATTGTACAAACTTTGGAGGGGGCTCATTTGATTGGAAATCGAACATTTTAATGCCCTTTATAAGAGTCAAAAGTGATCAAAAGGCAATCCCCCTTCCTCCTACGCTCTCCCCCTCCCCCAGATGCATTCTATCACAGTTTTGAAACAGTAATATTTTCCAAATAGACCAAAGGTCAAATAACTATGCATTTATGGTTGAAATAACACCCATAGCACCCTGGGCAAGGGATAAAAGTCATCTAGGTTTTTTATTTGGAAAAGGAGCATGTTTGATCCTTGGTCCCGGGAGAGGCGTGTGGTATTAAGGTAATACTTTTCGGAAACGTTGAGATGGAATGTTGAATAAAATGAAAGCAGACTGTGTGCATGCTGTTTGTCAAAAGGGCACATCTGCAAGATCTAAAGAAAAGTTGAGGGTATTAATTGAAAATTCCATAATGTGCTGGGGGGATGTTGAAGACCAACCCCCTTTGTCCTTTTTGAATGCCTCTTCCCTTAACACTGATCGAAAATATTGACTATGTTGTTCAAAATAATAAAAAGGTCTAAAAAGTATGTCTCAAGTGATACTATGCCCCCCCCCAGCCCCCAGGGAAAGGATAGCAAAGTATGCAATTTGACTATTGTTCACATGCTAAAGTTCACTTGACTATTGGCCAGAAATGCTAAAGATATCCAGGTGATGCTTCGAGGAACACCGAGGGTATGTTGAACTAAATCAAAAAGCATTATGCGCAGACAGGAACGACTAAGGGTAGTAAGTTAAAACTTTGAGGGAATATTGAAAAACGGCCGACGGGCCAACAGCCTCCCTCTCCTGCGCTTTTTAGCTGTCCTCCCCCCAAATACATTTGGTAAAAACAATTTAATAGCCATCTTGTTCAAAGCAGTTTTAAGGTCAAATAACTTAGCCCCTGGTGATGACATCCCCCACCTCTCCACCGTACCTAGGCTAAGGGTTGTAAGTTATGTATGTTGCACATTGTTTACATATTAGGTTTTTATTGGGTAAAAGGGGCAAGTCTGATCCTGGGTCTCTAGAAATATTTAGGCTATTAAGGTGAATTTTTTTAAATGTTGGGAAGCTGGCGAACAAAATCAAAACGCACTATATGCAAAATGGTTGTTAAAAGGGCGTATCAGGCATAAAAGGAACTGGTAAGGGTATTGAGTTAAAACATTTCAGGACATGTTGAGGAGTATGTTGAAGTGGTCAGAGTGCAACCAGCTCCACCTGCCCTTTTTAGACCACCCTCCCCCCTCAAAACTGATAGAAATTTTGAAAAACCATTTTTTTAAACATTCAAAAGTTCTTACAACTAAGCCTTCGGGGATGTCATGCACCGACAAATCCCAGGGTGAAGAATGTAAATTATGAACTTTGTCATTTTTTTACTTGTATGATTGATCATTGGGAAAGGGGGAATGTGTGATTATGGGTGTGTCTGAAAAGGCTAAGGGTAATTAGGATGAAATTTATCACGCACTTTTTTCTTCAAAATAGTCAAAAGGTCTAATGACTATGCCTCCTGGGATGAAAAACCTCTCATAGCCCCTTGGATGAGGGTTGTGAATTATGCAATTTATCCATTGTTTACATACATGATTTATTGTTGGGGAATAATTTATTATTGTGTTCTATAAGGCTAAGTTTACTGAGGTAAACTTATGGAAATGTTGATGGAGATGCTGAAATAAATCAAAATACATTGTGTACATTAAGACTATCAAAATGACGTATCTGCAATATCTTAGGAACGGCTAAGGGCATTGACTTAAAACTTTCAGGGTCACTATTACTGCAACTACCGTTATGGCTATAACTATGACTAGTTCTTGCTGCGACTGTGTCTACTTCTACTTGCGACTACGTTCAGGAAATGTCGAGGGGATGTTGAACAAAATCAAAACTCACTATGTGCAAGCTGGTTGTCGAAAGGGCGCATCAGCAATATCTCTGGAATGGTTGAAGTTATTAATTTGAATCTTTCAGGGCATGTTGAACATTATTTGGAGGGCAAAGGGTTGTCCAATTTAAATTCCCCCCCCCCCAACACTGATCAAAACTATGAAATAGCTAATTTTTCATAATAGTCAAAAGATGAAATAACCATGTCTCTGGGGATGCCATGCCACCTGCAACTCCTGAGGAAAGGGTTGTAAATTACACCATTTGCCCATATTTCCCAAGCATGATTAATCATTAGGAATGGGGGGGGAGTGATCCTTGGTTTGTCAAAAAAGGCTTAGAGCATGAAGGTGAAACTTCACAGAAAGTTGGGGGATGTTAAGCTATATCAAAATACACTGTACATGCCGCTGCGAATGCACCAAGTCGTGAGTGCAACTGCTACTACTTGCCACTGCGACTATTACTATTAATGCTACTACTACTACTGTCATAGCGACTAAAAATACTACTGCAATTTCTACAAATAAAACTCGAACGATTGAATTAAATCAAAAGAGTTTAACTGCCCCCTGCTTTACACAATTGCATAGTTTATCGAGGTTGTCAAAGGGGCTTATCCGCAACAAGTCACGAATTGCTAAGGTTATTAAGTTGAAAATTTCAGGCAATGGTGAGAGGGACATTACGCTAAATCAAAAGACACTAGGTATATAAAATCTTAGTACTTAATACAATTAAATCTTAATAAAATCTTAATACAAAATCTTAAGATACTATGTGTATCCAGGTATTGAAACGACATATCTTCAATATTTCACGAACGGTTTGGGAAGGGTATCAAGTTGGCGCATTCAGATGATCGTGGGGGGGGGTTAAACTTAAAGGCACTATGTGCATTCAAGTTGTCAATTAGCGTAGCTACAACACCAAAGGAACAGATTATTAAGTTGAAACTTTCAGGAAATGTCAATTGGGATGTTAAACTAAATCAAAAGACACCATTTGTATCCTAGTTGTGAAATAGCATGTCTGCTATATCTAAGTAGTTATTAAGGGTATTAAGTTGAGACCATTATTAAGTTGAATACAGTTATAACTGATCCTTTCAATCTCGGCCAACTTACCTAGTTGCCTAGTTGTCTTACCTGTTTACCTAGTTACCTAGGTAGATTTATTCTACCTTCATTTACGACAGCTGAACATTTTGTCTATGTAGTTCAGTTTATGAGGTAAATCAAAAGGATGTTCTACCAACCTATCAATTTTTATTATCTTTAGTAAAATATTTTTTTCGTTTTTTACTTCATTTAACGTAATAAACAAAAGTATAAAGTATTGTAGATATGTCACTACACTAGGGAAAAATGTTAGAATTTTAAAACACTAGGGAAAGGTTTTTGCTTATGCATAGCGATTAACTAGATAAACATTTCTAAAGGCATCCTAAATTTTAAAAAGAAGAAGACTGCACCCTGCTTCGAAAATAGGGAAATTTATCTATTTTTTTAGTATATTTGAGACGTGTTTTTAGCATATTTCGCAATCTTTAAAAATCAATTAATACCTCTATTGCCCAAAAAGACACACAAGGGCGCATCGCGGTTGTCTAAAGGGCGTTCTTACAATATCTCAGGGATGGCTATTGTATTTAGTGGAAATTTTCAGGGAACGATGAGAGGGATATTGAAATAAATCAAAAGACACTATTCGCATCCTCGTTGCCAAAAAGGCGTATGTGAAATACTTTAAAAAACGGCTTGGGCATTAAGTTTGAATTTGCTTGGAATGATGAGAGGGATGTTGAACCCAACAAAAAGACATTATCTGTATCCAGGTGGGTCAGAATGACATTTTTCCATACCACATTTTGTAAACACTCACGTCAGAGTCACAAATGAAAGTTCGAAAAGCCAGAAATAAAGAGAGCTGAGCTAAATCTCTGATATACATTCATTCTTCTATTTCATTTTCAGTCTTATATAATATTTTGAATATTCTTTCAGGAGGATTCTTTCGAGTATATTATCTCTAATTTCTTTTGAATCAAAACCTTAATTATATAGTGATTTATTTTATTTTTCTTTGATGTTTGGAAAAATTAAAGCAAACTATTAAAATACATATAGTTTTCAATAAAACGGAAGTGACGCAATCAAATTCAGAACTTTTATGGTTAGGGGAGGGGAGTGGGCGGTAGCCAAACGTTTGTTTGTAGTATTTTTTTTAGTTTTGAGTTTAACTTGAATATTACAATTTAATTTTCACTCGTTCTAAGATTTATTTAGGCATCTATATCAGCATCTATTATCTTTATCTTTGGTGTTATTATTCATTTTAGTTTCTGTTCGTTTTGGGTTTTGTTTATTCTGTTTGTAATTTCTGGTTGTTTTGAATTTGAATTATTACAAGACTCTATTTCTACTGGTCTTAAGTTTGATATGGCTCTTTACTTTTCTTCTAAAAACTTCTTTTTTAGGTAGTTTTTTTTAGTTAATAAGGTAAATATCGGCTTTGGGCTGGTAAAAGCGTAGTTTTGACTTTGAATAAGATAGTTTCAATTAGACCCTACTAAAATTAAAGAAACCTTTTTATATCATTGCAAAGAATACGCAGTGAAAATTTGAAAAATTAAAATGTTTATATAAACGATGTTGCTATGTAATTTTTACTTATCTAAAGTGGAGGATATCAGTGTGGTACTCAGCGGTCCTTTTAATGAAAACAACTAGAAACATCTGCCGAAAACTGCTATAGATCGATAGAAAACATTGAGCATTTCTTCGTGCCCCTTTCCTAAGTGTCCCCCCTCGCAGATTTGCAAAATAACTTGTTTTTATCTTCATTAAAAAAGTAAGGAAACCCCCCCCTCCCTAAATTTCCCTAAACTCCCTAAAGAAACTCTTTGTAGTTTCTTCTTTTCGCTTTGAAATGGTTTGTCTTCCCGATTTTTTTTTTGTCTATATAAATTTTTTTCTATATAATTTTTTTTTTTCATATAAATGGTTTGTCTTTCTGATTTTTTTTTCTCCGTGTAGTGTCCACTGTCCAACATAGCTGATATCTGGAAACGCTTTTCAAGGCAATATCTCAAACGATATTTTAGAGATACCATTTAGATGGAGTCTACCATTGGTTAGATTTGGATTTGACAATACAAAACTGTTTAACACACTCCGTTGCGTTGAGCCTGTAGCTTTTTATGGCACTTGGTATTAACCAAGTGCCATAGCAATCGCAAATTCTGTCGGTCTGTCTGTCTGTCGGTCCCGGTTTTGCTACTTTAGGCACTTCCAGGTAAGCTAGGACGATGGAATTTGGCAGGCATATCAGGTACTGGACCAGATTAAATTAGAAATAGTCGTTTTCCCGATTTTACCATCTGGGGGAGTGGGGGCCGGTTAATTCGAAAAAAAATAGAATAAATGAAGTATTTTTAACTTACGAATGATTGATCAGATCTTAATGAAATTTGATGTTTGGAAGAATATCGTGTCTCAGAGACCTTATTTTAAATCCCGACCAGATCTGGTGACATTTGGGGGGGGGGAGTTGGGAGGGGGAAACCTAAAATCTTAGAAAACACTTAGAATGGAGGGATCAGGATCAAACTTGGTGGGAAAAATAAGCACAAGTCATAGATACATGATTGACGTAACCGGAACGGATCCGCTCTCTTTGGGGTAGTTGGGGGGAGGGTTAATTCTGAAAAATTAGAAAAAATGAGGTATTCTTAACTTACGAACGGGTGATCGGATCTCAATAAAATTTGATATTTAGAAGGATATCGTGTCTCAAAGCTCTTATTTTAAATCCCGACCGGGTCTGGTGACATTGGGGGAGTTTGGGGGAACCTAAAATCATGGAAAACGCTTAGAGGGGAGGGATCGGGATGAAACTTGGTGGGGAAAATAAGCAGAAGTCTTAGATATGGTATTGACATAATTGGAATGGATCCGCTCTATTTGGGGGAATGGGGGGGGGGGGGGTAATTCTGAAAAATTAGAAATATGATATATTTTTAACTTACGAAAGAGTGATCGGATCTTCATGAAACTTCATGTTTAGAAGGATCTCGTAACTCAGATGTCTTATTTTAAATTTCACCCGTCATTGGGGGGGGGGGGGCAGTTGGGGGGACCGGAACTCTTAGAAAATATTTAAAACGGAGAGATCAGGATGAAACTGGATGGGAAGAATAAAACAATTCTAAGATACATGAATGGCATAACCGGACCGGATTTGCTCTCTTTGGTGGAGTTGGGGGGGGGGTGTTAATTCGGAAAAAATGAGGTATATGTAACTTACGAACGGGTGATCAGATCTTATTGAAATTTGATATTCAGTAGTATCTTGTGCTTTAAAGCTATTATTTTAAATTCCAACCAGATCCTGTGACATTGGGGAGAGTTAGAGGGGGAAACTGGAATTCTTGGAAAACTTGAGTATTGGGGGATTTTTATCTTACGAATAGGTGATCGGATCTTAATGAAACTTGATATATAGAAGGATGTTATGTCTCAGATGCTCCATTTTCGACTCGAATTGGGTCCGGGGACATAGGGGGTTGGAGGAAGAAAACAGAAATCTTGGAAAACGCTTAGAGTGGAGAGACCGGGATGAAACTTGATGGGAAGAATAAGCACAAGTTCTAGATACGTGATTGACACAATTGGAACGGATCCATTCTCTTTGGAGGAGCGGGGGGATGTTAATTTGAAAAAATTAGAAAAATTTGATACTTAGAAGGAATTTATGTCTCAGAGCTCTTATTTCAAATCCTGACCAGATCTGTTGACATTGGGGGGAGTTGGAGGGAAAATCGGAAATCTTGGAAAACGCTTAGAGTGGAGGAATCGGGATGAAGCTTGGTGGATAGAATAAGCAACTGTCGTAGATACGTGATTGACTTAACCGTACTGGATTCGCTTTCTTTGAGGGAGTTGGGGGGAGGGGTTCAGTGCTTTGGTTAGTTTGGTGCCTCTGGACGGGCTAGGACGATGAAAATTGGTAGGCGTGTCAGGGAGCTGCACAAACTGACTTGATAAAGTCGTTTTCCCAGATTCGACCATCTGGGGGGCTAAAGGGAGAGGAAAAATTAGAAAAAAAATGAGGTATTTATAACTTACGAGTGGGTGATCGGATCTTAATGAATTTTGATATTTAGACGGACAACTCAGAGCTCTTATTTTATATCCCGACCGGCACTAAGCCTCTGATTATCCTTTTGAATCAATCTATTGATTCTTAGAATTTTGTTAGAGCTCATACCATATGAGCTCTTGGCTCTTAGCTCTTCTGGCCTCGTCACGAGTGCCATATGAGCTCTTAGTTCTTGTTGAAATATGTAGATTATAAGGTTTTATTTATATTTAAATAATTTTTGTAATGATTTAATTTTGATAATCTGTAATAAGATTGTAATAATTGTTAATCATTACTAAATTAATATATGAAAGCTATTTTAAGTCGTATTTAGTATTAAAGAAATGCAAGTTAAGCTAACCCTACCTAGTCAATATATCTTTTTTAGTTAACAAAAAAAAAACTTCGATTCTGTTTTTTTGCTGCAATATACTTTTTAGTATAACAAGAACAAACCCAATAGTAAAAATATATGTAGTGATAAAATTATATCGTATACATCTTATAATATATTTTATAAATATAATAAAGAAAAAAAGTGTTCTTTCCTCAGTTTATTTGTTTATTCCTTGTTTTATTTGTTTAATTACGCATCCTTGCCCAAGGCCGTATCCAGTAGGAGGCTAGTGGGTTTGAAACCTCACCCACCCGAAATGTTTGTCCGACTCGTTAAAACGTTACAAAAATGAATATAAACAAATTTTTATGTTTTTTCAAAGTTTTATATGTACCCCCCCCCCCCCACCCCGAAAAAATCCTGGATACAATCCTGTGCCTGCCTCGTGCTATTGATCCGGCTTATTTGCCGTGCTGCAACTCTAATGTTGCCTATTTGGTATTTTACTCATTTAATTGGTGTTTCATATATTCTTGGCGGGAATTCATTTTTCGTCTGTCTTATTAATTTCAGTCATTTTAAAGTGACATTTAAGAATAATAATAAAGACATCTATAGTACACAAGAACTGTCCCTTGACAAGTAGTTTTTACAGTAAATTTGCGCTATTGTCATTAAATAGAAGAACTAATAAAAGAAAACACTTTTCTTGTCGCCTAACGATTATTAATCAAAAAGAGGAGGAGAGGGGAAGAAGAGGGGAGTTGACCCTCTGTTTCTAATTGTCAGCGTTCAATAGGCAATTACTGAATTGTGTTCAATGGTGGTAATTGAAGCCTACTGTATTAATTATTACTTTATTAACATTTATTAATAATTACTTATTAATTATTACCTACTAAATTAATAATTAATTAAACAAAATAAATTAATTATTTAATTAGCCTCAATATCTAGGTTTTTTCCTATATATGTAAAGCTATTATCGGGCAAAATCTAGATATAGAGGGACCTGACTAGTCAAAATTTTTTCGGGGTTGGGGGCGAAGGCAATGGATTTTACCAACTGAGACTGATCTTCTTTCATTGATTTATGCTGTTTTATGCTTTATGCTTTTTCATTTACTATCATTTACTTTCATTTTTCATTTACATTGATTTATGCTTTTTCATTTACTTAGTAAATGAAAGAGATGAGGCAATAAAATTCCGGCGCTTCGCGTCAGTGTTTTATCAAAACTGATTTTTCTTATCGACTGGTTTAACCCCTCCTATACGTAATGCCCCTGGATCGAGAAAAATAACTTTTTTTCTTAAATACCATCTCAGATACTAAAACTAATTTCTATTATCATGTATCTCCGTTCTTCCTTGTAAAATTTTTTATGGATCTGTCCACAGAAGACACCAAATAGTTTTCGAGCGAGCTAACAACCACAGGACTTGGCTGTATCAAAATTCCAGCAATATGGTATCCATTGATGAGGTTTGTCCACGACTCGGTAGTAGGCAAATCTAGTTTTTGTTACAGCCGAGTAGGCAAATAATAATTGGTAAATATTTTAGACATCGAGTTCTCGGAATTCGAAGTGGAATACTCTGGTATGAAACACTGTCACAGGCTAAAGAATTCGAAGAAGCCGCCAAGACTTGTATAAGGCTTACTGGAGAAGATTCGGATTTAATGTGTGCGCTTATACTTGAACAGGCAGCCCACTGCTTCTTAAGGTATATTTACATTTATTTTTGGTCTATATTAACGCTTAAAAGATTGTTCTAAGCAGATTTTCTTCGCTTTTAGTTGTGTTGACTTATGCTAAAGTAGTATTCCATTTAGGATTGGAATACATTTCATTTATATTCTTTTTTTAGCAGTTTGAAATATGAATTTATGTATGGTCAATTTTCCTATTTTCCCACAGAAGTTTAACATAAAATGTCCTATCACTAACCTGCGGGAGATTGTAATTTTTGGTCCAGTACTTAGTTTTCAGGTATGGACTTGTCATACTTTAGCGGAACCCTGAAAGCATCATAACTCCTGAAACGAAGTGAAAAATCCTTTAAAGTTTTAAGACGATCAGATTGCCAAGGTCAACGACGAATTGTTTTTACAATTTATGGTCCTTATCTCTGTGACCATGTCATTGATGTCATCGTACTTAGTGTCCCATCCGCCAATTTTGATGGCTATCTTGAAATTTGATCTGATACCATGGGCTGGGGGATGCCTGGATTGAAAAATAGCGTGGAAGAGAGCATCTTGCCCTCTAAATAATTTTTTCCTCTGAAAATCGCACTGGGACTTTTAGCTTACTATGACCACTATCGCGCGGATGGGGGCATGTTGCCCTCTAATTCCTTTTTACTCTGAAAGTGACACTGGAACTTTTAGTTTCCAATTAAATTAGCACCCTCCCAAGTTACTATGACCACCGTTCTAACATGAAATAGCCAGGGAAATGATTGAAATAAACAGTACGTTATAGACTCGTCACTCTTTACTAATTCACGACGCTTGTGTGCTGACTAAGTTAAAACCTTGTTAACAATGTTAAAAGCTTTCACAATCAAAAGAGAGAGAGAGAGAGAGAGAGAGAGAGAGAGAGAGAGAGAGAGAGAGAGAGAGAGAGAGAGAGAGAGAGAGAGAGAGAGAGAGAGAGAGAGAGAGAGAGAGAGAGAGAGAGAGAGAGAGAGAGAGAGAGAGAGAGAGAGAGATAGAGAGAGAGAGAGAGAGAGAGAGGAAATCCTTATATCAAGGAAATGAAGAACATAGGGACCAAGAAAAACGAAAATAACACTAGGGGTCATCAGACTTTGTCTTGTGACGCTTTGTCAATCACCTTCTTACTTTTTACTTCTTTTTCTCCTTCTCCTTCTCCTGTCAATCACCTTCTTACTTCTTTTTCTCACCTTCTGGTGCGGTAAAGCCGGTGGTGCATCAGTAATAGAATAAGCAACAATAAGATGCCCTATTTGTAAGGTTTGGTAAATAAATTTGCTCAAAAGGTATTATGAACAAGGTATTTTGGTATTTTACTACAAGACAAGTATAGTACAAGTGCGCTACTACCTAGATTTGCCACACTTCTGGAGAAACTGGAGAAACGAGACCAGCCAAGAATTGGTTCGTAAATATATGCTGGGTAAAACACATTTAAAATATTAAGACTTTTTATTGTTTATTTACAATGTATCTGGCTTGCCCATCGCATGTTCCTGTGATCTTAAAAGAAAGTAAATTCAAGAAAAACTGCCCTGGAAAACTCCTCATCCAAGCTGGCACGTACGCAGGAATTTGTTTCGGGGAGAGGGGCCAAATCCTCCAAAACAGAAGATTAAGCCAAACTATATTATGCAACATCTACAAAAACAAAAAGCATATATCTAGAAATAGAGACTCACCCTGTATTGAAAATTGCAATCTACGAGTAGAGTTAAGAGCAAACTTTTCTAGAATCTCATCCACTGATGCAGAAACATCTCGATGGACACTCAAAGTGCCAAGCCATTTAGTCGGCCTCCATCCATTCGTCTGCGGAGATGGGTTTTTAGCCTCGGGGATGACACAGAAAATGTGGAGCAACATCTGGACTTTGGGAAATATGCCCCGCTTAAACTCAACCAGGTTCTGCACTGTTGTCTTTGAAAAGTTACAGGAAGCTATTATTAGTTAAAGCTCAGCCTTCATTGCGGACTCCGGGCTTGTTAAATCTGAGGCATATAACTTGATTAGTTCTTTAACATCGCCAATAGGCTCTTTTACTACAAAGATGGCAGGATTCTCCTGAGGTCTTTCAGAATAACCTTTTGCTTTGTGAATCGAGATTCGATTGATTGTATGAGCTGGTCCACGAATGGGATGAAAAGGGAAACTCGATTGTAAAATTCTATGTGCTTTTCTGCCGGGATATCATGCGGGATTTTGACGACATTTTTCTTTCGTGGAATGGCAATGGCTATTTCCAGTTCTTGGCATATGCACGTGACTTCTGAAAACAGCTGACCGAACTTGTCCTCCGCCTTATCTCGTGTATCTAGAAATATTTCTGTCACACTAGACACACTGAAAGCACATAACCATATCGAGGTTTTTTTTTACTGCAGCAGCTTAGACAAATTCAGTGTGTACACCAGAAAAAAATCCATCACAGTACGGGTTGCTATATAGTCAAACTCAGGATGTTATTGAGCAGACTCCTTTCTTTTGACGACAACACGGAGTCCCCATTTGTCTCTATGTCTTCCAGGGCCTTAAAGATTAGGAACAACTAACTGCTTTGATATCTGTATTGTATCGTGTCTTTCGACCCATCGAGTTTCGCACACTCCTTTCAGATTGACTTCAATGTAAATTTTGAAGACAGCGCTTTGCTTGGCACTGAAGTAAAAGAAATTAACTGTTTCATGACTAACCATCATATAGTGCTTTTTATAAGAGATCTTGCTCAAGTCCGTCAATACCAAGTTCATGGAGTGGGCGACACAGTGGACATACTTGGAGGCTATGGCGAGTGGATGTTTGTTCGAGATAAAAGCCTGGGCTCCTGACAGACCTACTCATGTTTGTAGCCCCATCATTCTCTTGTCCCCTGCATAGTTTTATATCGAGACCAAGTTTCTCCCTTCAACTTAGGATAAATTGAACGAGGCTTTCACCTTACAAGTCTTCAAAAACAGCAAACTCGACAAACCCTTCCCTGAGCTGAAAAGTTTCGGTGTCCAAAAATTGAGACCCTAAGTTTTCCTTGCGTGCAATAGGTTGTCATGTTGAATGTATTAGCCGAATCAAAATATTAGAAAGTCTCGTAGTCCAACCAGTTAGCGCTCCATTCCATGACGGAGAATCCTTCTCGAATCCTAAAGTGGACAAAAATATTTAGTTAATATATATTGCCTGAGAAATAAAAGAAAAACGTATAGAAAGAAAGTGAAATATCTTAAAGTATTATGTTAAATGCCACGTGTTCATCGTCATTACGTAACATCCACGTGTGTGTCCTCCTCAGTTAGAAGAGGGGATTCCCCTCGGGCCCTGAAGAAACAAGTCACAGGTGAATGCGTCATACTTAACACTGGTAAATATTTCCTATTATGTAAGAACTAAAGAAATCATGAAGAAAAATGTCTTGAAAAACGTCTTGAAATGTCTTCAAACGACTAGAAGAAAAATATCTTAAAAAACGTCCTGAAATGTCTTGTAACGTCTTCAAAAACGTCTTGAAGAAAAATATCTTAAAAAACGTCTTGGAATTTCTTGAAACGTCATGGAAAGCATCTTGAAGAAAAATGTCTTAATAAAACCCTCCTGCTTGACTAGTGGGCTCTAACACATCCTATTACATAACAACCAAAAGTAGACAAACTCTATTATGTAAGAACCAAAATTACTGAAACGTCTTCAGAAACGTCTCGAAGAAAATTATCTTATTAAACTTCTGGGAATTTCTAGAAACGTCTTGAAAACATCTTGAAGACAAATGTCTTAATAAAACTCTCCCGCTTGACCAGTAGACTCTAACATGTCCTATTACGTAACAACCAATGGTAGACAAACCCTATTATGTAAGAACCAAAAGTAAACAAACCCTATTACGTAACAACCAAGGAAATCGTCGCTAAACCTTCTTCGTCATTAGTTGAAGAAACGAGTAGTCTCTGTGGACCATTTTAAAACTGGAACCCCCTCACTACTCTAGTTAGTCTACAGTACTCTATACAACTCTATAGCACTTTTTTCATCTAAATTAATGTTTTTTTGTGGGCAACGATAGATGGTGCTGTTTTTCTTTTCCTTTTTTTAGATGAATTTGACTTTTCAGATTAATTTCCATAATCGTTTACAACTTAAATGTCCTGATTTTTCAGAACTATTTCTCCATCTATACTTGAAAAAGCTGTTCTGCCTAGCTACCCTTGCCGATATGCGTTTCATTTAATACTCTCTGGTCACAGGTTTACCAAGGCTGGACAAAGAAGACATGCTGCCCGGGTTTATCTCGAAGCTTTAAGGGTCTGTACCTTCTTTACTTTTTAGTTTTTAACTGTTCGCCATGTACATTTTCAGAAGAGGGATCTTTTAAATTCTCCTATTTCAGTTCTTCCGTCCTGTTGCGGTCCAATTCATATTTCATCTTTCTCATTTTAAGTTTTAGGCCGATTTTGTCGTACAAAAGCAATTTATTATTTGGCTTATTTTCTCAATCTTGATATCTTGTTTTCTTCCTTTTTTTTAAAGGACAGTTTCCTTATTGACCCTTGACGATACTGGTACTAATAGCGAATCACCAGGGGTGTCAATTGGGGGGGGGGCAATTGCCCGTTTATGTTTTGAAAAGTTTTTGGGGGTTATGCGGGAGAAATTCAAAAATAATGTCCCCTGTAGGTTTTGAAAAACCAGTTTTATGTATCTCAGTTAAAAAAAAAATTCTCCTTTCCCCCACATTTTGTGAATTGGTGCACCTGTGGATCACCTTTGATTTGACCGTCTAACCCTCTGTTTAGCATTTATTACTGTTATTTTTTAGTAATTTAATGTTGGTTAATAATATGCCTGATACCTATTGTTCACTTAAGCATTTTGACCATTAAAGACCTATCTATCAGTAAATGGTAAACTAAAATACATAATAGGTTGAATGAATTTCCTGTTTATCTTTATAGGAATTTTTTTATCTATAGGATAATTTTCAGATAATTTCAAATTCGCCTGTGGTACGATTTTTTTTTCATCTCTATTGCAACCAACTTTCAAATTGGTTTCCTTAATTAACCAGTCTTGATGAAAGACTTCGTAAAAGGTCCTTTCAACTGCGGTAACAACACAAGTACGGAAACTAGAATGAAAACAATAATAAAGGTTTTGCTCTAAAATGCCCCTCAAGCAAGGAGTCACGCACTCGTGCCAAGATACAGGATTTTTACGGAGGGAGGGGGGTACAAAAGATTTTTTGTGGGGTTTTCAAACCCCCTACCCCTCCCTTTGGATACGACCTTATCTCCTGGTTTCGCTTCATCAACAAACCCTATATGACGTAAGCAGGGTCGGACCCACAGAACTGGAGGCTCAGGCTTCAAAACCCAATTTCCTTTTTACTCCAAGCACCATATGCCATACCGAGTTTGTATACAAAATAATATCTAAGTAGTTTATATAGTTTAAAAATCATGAATTGCCTTAAATCTGATAGAGACATAGCCGCAGTTACCCGTCAGTAAGGGTTTTATAAAATACCATGGGACTGCAGCAATTATTATCTGGGTAGAACCCCCCCCCCCCCAAAAAAAAAAAACGCTTATTG
Source organism: Artemia franciscana (assembly GCF_032884065.1). Taxonomy (NCBI): domain Eukaryota; kingdom Metazoa; phylum Arthropoda; class Branchiopoda; order Anostraca; family Artemiidae; genus Artemia; species Artemia franciscana. The sequence continues at coordinate 26,378,436 of NC_088880.1, read as the reverse complement.
CAGCATAAGATAATGTAAACAAGGTTTTAAAAATTAATTATTTTTTTTCAGTCTCCCCTAAGCAGCAAATATTTTGGAAACCTTAAGCATTGTGATACTTTTTTAAAACACCCCACATTAGTAATAGCTTGGGTATTAAACAAATTGATCGAGATGTAATAGAAATCAAATTTAAGTAGTAATAATTCTTTAAATAGAGATTTGGAAGAATATTCATTCAGCGCTTTATGCGGAAATTCAACACCAATGGATTTGTATTACAAAGACCTGTTTTTAGTCCTGGTTGAACTTCCTCTAAGTTCTGACCTTACCTTAGACCTTAGATCCTCCTATGCCTCCAGAGGTGCTTAGGGAATCCAAGAAGAGTCGCCAGTCATCTCTCATTGCTGCGGCCACCCAGACATCTTCCCATCCAGGTTGGATTGAGGCATTGAGGTTTGTGACGTCAGTCCGGTAGCTGCGTCGTAGGGTGTTTTTAGGGCACCCTCTTCCTCTGGTACACCTGGCAGCCACTTAAGGACGGCTTTCGGTAGTCGAGTTTCGGGCATGCAGATCACATGACCGAGGTATCTCCGCTAGCTATATTTGATCACTATGGTTGCCAGTGGCTGAGATATCTTCTGTCGTATAGGAGCGTTCGGGACCAGTGGATATTTAGAATGCGTCTTAAACACATGTTTTCGAACGCGAATAGCTTCTTTTCAAGTATTTGATCGATGTGCGAAGTTTCAGAACCATAGCAAAGCGTTGAGAGGACGTTGCTGTTGAACAGCCTTAGCTTGAGTCGAAGAGAGTACTTCTGGCTGCGCCAAATTTGAGACAGTTTCCTGAAAGATGCATTAGCCTGGCCGATTCTTAGCTTGACTTCTCGCTGACAAGATCCTGAATCGTGGATGGTACTTTCTAAGTATTTGAACTCTAAGATTTACTCTTTCGTCTGGTTATTGCATCGTAGGTCGAGTGGAGAGCCAGTGTTCGCCATACGTTTTGTTGGTATTTATCTTAAGACCAAAAGGTTCGACAGCGTCCCTAACTTGGTTAAGGTAACGCTGGAGCTTTTGTTTGCAGGACTATAGGAGGCTGATATCGTTAGCGAAATCAACATCTCCGAGTCTCTTATTTTCAAACTGGATCCCATGTCCCTTGTGGGCCTAGATAAAATAGTCAATGATAAGAATAAATAGCAGTAGTGATAGCACAAAGCCTTGTTTCACCCCTGTCATGATACGAAAGTAACGGATACCCCCTTCACTCGTCGCCACGCAGCATTCTCTGTCTTTGTAGAAGGCTTCAATGATTCGAAGAAGCTTATCAGGAATAGATATATTGGTAGTATTGGAGAATCTTCCAAAGCGTTTTGTGATCTACCGGGTCGAAAGCTTTCTCGAAGTCTATAAAGACCAAGTAAAGCTTATTTCGCCATTCATTCGCTTCTTCTAGCAGCATTCTAAGAGTAAATACAAGATCAGCGCAGGATCGGTTTGGCCGGAATTCATGCTATTCCTCTCGTAGATGTTCATTCAACGCTGGCTGGATTCTGTTAAGGAGTATAGTCGCCAATAGTTTGCTAGCGTCGCCTTTTTTGAATATTTTTACGAGAGTACTTTGTGTCCCATCCTTAGAAATTTCTTCTGTTCTCCAAATTGTAGAGAAAAACGTGGTCCTTACAGTTATGCCTGCAGCTACTGAGTATTTAATCATTTCAGCCGCAATTCGGTCTTCCCCAGGGGACTTTCCAGACTTCAGCACTTCAGCTTCTTTGCCGCAGAAGTGTTTTTTTTTTCTCTATGGATTTTTTTATTTATTTATTTATTTATTTATTTATTTTTTTATTTTTTTTTTTGTAAATTCATCGTCTCTGATTGCTCATGGTGTCATTCTCTGTGCGCGTTTGTTTGATTGTTTCGTTATTGTGATTTTTATTTTGTGTTTCTGCTTTGTGTGGTGGGCCGTGGACTTGGGTATTGGATCTTCAACTAATATTGTTTATGTTATAAATATTGATGGGTTCACCACAATCACGAGCACTGTCTCTCCGTGGTGACCCAGTGTATTTTATTTGTTATGCGTATTATATTAATAAATTGAAATTGAAATTGAAAAATAGCCGCCTTTAGTATCTCCCCACCAGAGGGTACTTTAGTATCCATGGCTAGATTTAGAAATGGTTAAATAGACCATCACCTGCTGGGATCAGCAGGTGGGGGTCTATTTAACAGCTTTTTGCAATGCGTCACCCAGGCTTCGTTCACTGTATCAGGGTCAGTAAGAAGTCGTCCAAAATCAACTTTGACGGGTCTTCTGTCTTTGGACGTTTTCCAACTACCTCATTCGTGATTCGGTACATTAACCGAGAGTATCCCTGTCTAGCAGCTTCTTCAGCCTTCTGAGCTTTCTGTTCAAGGCTATGGCGTTTATCAGCACGGACGCTCTTCTGTATAGCCTTATCAAGCATAGTATACTCTAGTTCAAGAGGGTGTATCGTATCAGTGGAAAGAGTGTTGAGGAGAGATTTCTTCTTGTCAGTCCTCTTCTTAATCAGATCCCACGGTTCTACGGAGATCCATTCATCCTTTGGTGACTTTTTCTTACCAAGCGTTTCGTAGGCAGTATCATTGTAGGTTTTTCTGATAGCAGTCCAAACTGTCTCTGGGCTTTCATATCGCAGCAGATCCAGGGTTTCAAATCTGTTGGTTGGTCAGTTTCAATACAAACTGTGACCGAATTTCTAAGTCACTCAGTTTTTTGCAGTCATAGGGACGTTGCCTAGCTGTCCTCACCTTTCTTGGGGCTGAGAACTTTACTCTGATGTTTGCAGCCATCAGTCTATGGTCAGAGAAGATATCAGTGCCTTGTGTGTCCATCAGGTTAAGTCCAGCGATACATGTATATATCTTTATAGGCGGAGAGAGTGCCGCCAACAAACAAGCCGAAGGATTGAGCCGTTTCAATAAGCAACTCACAATTTTCGTTGTGTTCTCCAAGACCGGGGTTGCCCAGGACGTCGACACAATAACCTCTGTCATTGCCAACCTTTGCGTTGAAATCCCCCATGGTGCACAGAATGTCATGTCTGGGTACATTTTCAAGGACAAATGTCAGTTCATTGCAGAACGTCTCTTTCTGATCGTCCGTGGCTTCGTTTTTGGGTACATAGCACGCAACCAGGGTAATTTTGGCATGTTTCCCATGAAATCGAGCAGTCGTAATGCGGTTGCTCACGGGTTTCCAGCCTATCAGTGATTTTGCCAATGGTGACTGCAGCCACTCCAGCTTCTCTTCGTGTTTCATTGCCGCCGAAGATTAAAGTGTTTCCACTGCTGAGCAGTTGCTTTCCATTTCTCGGCCATCGTACTTCCGAGAAGGTCATGATGTCCAGCCGATAGTGGGTCGCCTCCTTCTCTAGCTGTTCTACCTTTGACCGCTGTGCTAGCGTCTGCACGTTCCAAAATCCAATTTTTAGTGGTATTTTCGCATTCAAAAATCTTGTCCGTTGGGAGGATGCAGAGGTCGTTGTTGAAAAGGGAATTCTGGTTATATTTGTCTTGGATGTTTCTTTTAGCGTAATTTTTTCCCAGGGGCAGATTGCTTAACCACCGCAAAACTATCCTCCTTTGTCCAGGCTTGAGACTGGTTGTAATTACTTACAGGCGGAGTTAAGTCTAAGTTCTGCCACCAGGATTATTTTATTTTAGTTTTAAATGCCATGTATTTCATTGTAAGTTTTATTTTGTATTTATCTGAGCTTTGCTGATAACGGCTCTTAGATATAGAGCCACAATATTCATTAAAAAAAAGATCACCGTTTTGAAATAATTCCTCGTTGTTTTGCCTTTTATTATTTGTATTGTGGAAAGGCAGTGTGGTCTTCTTTGTCATATTTGTTTGTTATTTCATCCCATTTACCATATCGTGGTGTTTTCAAACAGTAGGCTGTGCGAAAAGTATGGATCAATGCAATTTTCTAGTGGGCTATAATGAAAGAGGTTGAGATAGCTAGGGCACGTTCTTTGGATGAAGGATGACAGATTTTCGAAAATTGCCCTTTTTGGCCAACCTTCTAGGACTAATCGGAAATCTGGTCGTATGCAGTATGAGTAGGAGGCTGTTGTAAAGAAAGATTTAAGAGAAATGTGAACTTCCTGGGTGGGTGTAAAGAGAGGGGCTTTACAAAGACTGAGGAGAAGCCTACATAGCCATTATCCCCTTAAGCGGCTTGGTGCCGCGGTGAGTTATTAGTAGTTGTATTAATAAAAGTATATACCATACTTTATATATTATTATCTATGAAGAGTAAATAACTGTTTATATAGTTAGCAAGTATAAATTACGAGCTGATAATATTACTAAAGTTTAAAAAAAACGAAATAAAACAAGCTGTATGTCTTGTAATTTTTTTGAAATTCTATAATTATTTGTTTTATGTTGAAATTCAATTATTTAGTTTATTGATACATATCATTTAGTCATCTGTTTTTCAACTAAAAATTGCACAGGAAAATCAAAGAGAAGCCGAAATAAAAAAAAAAACTAAAAGTGGTTTAAAGGGGATATTTTTCTCGTTGAACAAAATGAGCAACATTTTTCTCTTTTTATTTACAGTGAAATCTAAAATATTTCTCAAAGTAGGTTTACGAAGAGAATGGATGGATCCATGGTGAAAATCATATTTATGTGGCTTTGGGCAAACATATGCAATACTTGAAGCAACTTGACAAAACTGTTGCCTATTTGAGCAAGGTCTTTGGATTGAATCGTCAGCGTAGTGTTGCTTGTCAAATGTCAGTGTTGCGAGATTTTGTATCTGCTGGGGAGGTAAGTTTTAATGATTTCTTTTTTTTTAGAAAAAAAAGGAAAATTCATATTTGTTAAGAAAGCTTCGATTTTTCGATTGATTACAGCATTCGAATATGAAATAAAAATAAAAAATGAATTGTAGTGAAGGGTCAATATAATGGTTTGAATTGAATCTTATGGTGACAAGCACATACAAAACTCAAAATGCTCACCCCTTTTCGAGAGTCTATAATTGGGTTCTATAATTGGCCAAAACCCAATCTATAATGGGGGGTTTTAATGATTTCTTTTTTTTAGAAAAAAAAAGGAAAATTCATATTTGTTAAGAAAGCTTCGATTTTTCGATTGATTACAGCATTCGAATATGAAATAAAAATAAAAAATTAATTGTAGTGAAGGGTCGATATAAGTAAGTAAGTACTTTTATTACCCGAAAATTCACTGGAATTACATCGGAGTACGAATGGAAAAGAAAAGAAAATCCCACTACGAACCTAACCATAAGTAAACACCGACTATATACACTAACAAAACTACTGACACATGATAGCTAGCCACGGGCTCGTCCTTCCCTTAGCCTTTTCAAGGAAATTCTCTACGACCCGGTTTAAAACAAACTGTTGGATCGGACACTCCGTAATTACTCATAATATACGAATTCCTCGTCCACGGAGGAAGTCTCAGAAGGAACTTTGCGAATCTGAAAAAGAGAACTCTTACTTTTGTACACTGGGCGGACGACAAATAATTTCAAAAAGGTGCTATATACAGTACATGTGGGAGGGCAATGGCATTATACAGCGACGCAAGAAATCTACGGCAGAATCGATGTCTGTTACCAATGATTGATCCGTATGATTGATCATAAGAATCTAATGATGACAAGCACGCACCAAACTCAAAAAGCTCACCCCTTTTCGCGAATCTATAACTGGGAATATCATTCTATACAAAGATAGAAAATGAACACACGGAAGGGAAAAGGTATAAAAATGAAAAATGGTTGAATAAACGATGCTTTAAAAAAAAACACTGCTAAATTAAAGTATCCCCTCAGAGCCACTGGGCTTTAAATCTACGTTTCAGTTGCTTAGCCTGTTACAGGGACAGATCGCCAAACCTTGCGGCAGTAACGTGTATACACTATAAAAAATTTTTTTTTTCACTTTCATATAAAATCGATACTCACTATACTCACAGGTTGGCCCAGAGAATATACTCACTATACGTATCCACTATGCTGACTTTCTATTGGTTACTTTGATGAGTAAATTTTATGAATATCTTAAGGCTTAATAATGATTTTTTTTTTTTAATTATAAAATCATCTGATTTTTTTGCCTTTTTTGACAGGTTCGGATGAAATTGGGAATTCATTAGACTAAATTTTTAGATTTTACCCTGAGTGAAGACTTTTTTGACTTGGAGATACACAAAAATATTATATTTTTAGACAAAAGCAGAAACTTGCTTGATGCTGGAGATAAATTTAAGCTAGGTTCAGACCGAAATTGGCAAGTTTTGTCAAGTTCGGTCAGGCGGTGTTACTGTGCGAATTTTGGCTGTTATCTTCGATTGAAAGCGAGTTTTTGTTTGAATATCTGTCTAAAAAGAGCGCCAATAAGATTTTGTTCATTAATGCATTAATAGACCATAGAAAATGCATAATAAACCATAGAAAATAGCCATGGAATAGTATTTGTTTTTACTTACAAACTCTTCGGTTTTGAAATGTTTTATGGCTTGGGGTTTCACCTGCTTTTCAAGAGGGGGCTGGCTATAAAGTATAATTATATTCTCCTACAATGTTTTATGACGATGGGTTGTCCAAGTAACCAAAAACCAAAAAAAATACAATCGTACACAAAAAATGAGGATAATCATAGCCAGTGACAAAAAATAGAGAATACTGTAGGGAGTCGGTTGAAACCTTTGCTCAGCTGTCCTCATTTCAGAATTAGGGATAAAAAATTAAAACTAGTTGCCCCTTGAAGAGACATTGTCATAACATCCGCTTCCAATATTCTAATCTCTGAGACGTCCTGTTTTTCCAAACTTTTACAGTTGTGAAATAACACCCTGTGTCTTTTGCTGGTTAACCAACTTTTGCTAGTATATTCAATGCATCCACCATCGTTACTAATAGTCCTACTACCTAGGTACGTGAGGCTATCCCTTTGATCCATGTGTCATTTATTCGTAGTCTAAGCGACTTAGCGTGCTTAATATTAATTTTCCAACCCTTGTGCGCTGATTTCTCAAAACCTTCAAAAAGCAGTTTGCATCTAGGCCACTCAAATCAGTTATATAATCTAAGTGCTAGAGAGTGCTGCCTTCCTATTTGTTTCTATGCTCTCCTATAGCCTTTGCCATGTTCCTCAGGACAAAGTCAATCAAAATGATGCATATAAATGCAGATAGAACGCAACCCTGCTTAACTCCTGATTCAATACGAAACCAGCTACTAACCAAATTTCTTCCCTTAACCGCAGCAATATCCTTCTCTTACATAGCTCTAATCACTTTAATCTGTTTATCTGGTATAGGACATTCATCAAAGTTCTTGAATTGGTTGAATTAGACACTTGAACATAATCTTTAAAACTAAGCACTAAATGGGTCTGGTAACTCACGCACTTCCCAATTAATAATCTAATAGTGAAAGCTTTGTTGACGTATCCCCTCCCCTTCCTAAACTGCCTGCTCTTCTCTTAAAATTTTTATCTTCAGCATCTCTAATTCTAAAAATACTAAGGAGTTTGCTTCCTACCGAAACCAAGCTAATGCCTCTATAATAACACTCACTCTTATCACTTTTTATAAAAAGGGATTTAATTAAAGTGTCTCTAAAATTGCTAGCAACTCCTCATTTTACAGAAGTCTTACTCATGATCGGTGTATCCATCTATCTGTACATAATCGAATGTTTCTGTGCATGTTCAGTTTTATTAGCTTGATAATTCACAAAGCCAAATACTTGATGGAATAGAAAAAAGAAACATAGAAAAACACTACAAGCACAAATCAACAGTTGAATTGCATGACAAGCCTAAGGAAAAGCGTTTAGAAAAGTATTCTCAAGGTTTAGTCGCTTTTGGTACGTTTATTTCTTCTGCAGAAAACGTCTTCTACGGGGGAACCCAACACTAGTAATGTGTGTCAGCTTTCTCTTCTTTATTTGATTTTAATTGATGTAGCTACTGGGTAGCTTATGTATAAATTTTGTTTGCTCTTAAACTCTTAACTGATTCTGTAATTAATATGATGAAATTAGTCGTTTAAGCAAGACCCTAAGACTTTGATCAAATCATTAAGAATCATCCGAAGTGATTTGGTCTAATCGTTTAGAAAATCTTAGAAATTTGACTAGGTCATCGATTTTTCTTTAAGCTTTTATGTTCTATGCTATTTTATATTCTTTGTCATTACGCTGTCTCATATTCTATGCCATAGGATGACGTGATTCTGTCCTGAAATCCTCAATATTCCGAAACAACCAATAGAAAAAATCTAAGAAAATCACGGTTTTCAGGTTAAAAATAATCGTAAAATAGGTCCAAGGGGCAAGGCCATGTATAAATTTTGTTCTTTGGGGGGGGAGGGGGGTACAAAAAAACTAATAAACGGAACAACATTTTGTTTATGTGTATTTTTATTGCCTTTTGATGAATCGGACAGTCTTTTCCTTAGTTTGGGAAAGAGAGGGGTCAACAGGTGTAAGTCCCCACCCCCTAGATACGGTCCTAAAAAGAAGCAGAAAAAATTGCTTCTTTCTGTCTTCGGTGCCCTTTTGTGCTTGTATAATATTAGTATATGTGTTATTAACGTTATGTACTAACGTCATGTACTGACGGTACATGTATTATCTACTATGCGTCATGTTGTGTGTATGTGTTATGCAACAGCAAGGTGTTATGTACTAAAGTCATGGAAATTCAATCTATAAATTTATTCATTTCTTCTTTTACTGGTAGGCAAGTCAAAGAGAGGGATTAGTGTCAAAAGCCATAGAACTTCCAATCCCCATTATTGATCAGAAGAAAGTTCGAGTGTCTATTGGTTTAAACCAAGAAATTTCTGAAGACACAGATGTTCTTTTGGCCACTGGAATTGATGTAAATAGTGATGACGCCCTTCATCAGAGGTTTGCCTTGTCAATATTTGAACGAGAAATTCAAGTAGCTTTATCACGTGGTAACGAACTGTAGTAAGGAGCGACCCGGCTCAATAGTAAACGAAACTCTTAAAAAACGGAATTTTTATACTAAAAGATACATAAAACGAATCGTATTTTCATGCTGATTTTAAACATATAAGTTTCTCAACGCCCTGCTCTTTACGCTGAAGTTTTTTACTGTTTAATAAAGTAGAATTAAGAGGAAGAGTCAAACTTTAGCGTAAAGAGCGGACGTTGAGAAGGGAACAGCCCCTTCCATACACGGAGTAATTTCTGCTCGTTTTAAATTTTAATGTCGCTCCTTGCTTTCAGTTTAAAAAAACTATTTTTTTTAATTGTTGTTAAGATTCAAGGTGTATTTCCTTAAATCAAATTCAAGTGTCTTGTTTTAAATCGAGAAATTTCTGGTAACACTTATTCTTAATGGTCACTGGAGTTTATATTAATAGTGATGGTGCCCTTCATCAGAGGCTTATCCTTGATAATATTTGAAAGAGGAAAAAATAATCGAATCTAATTATCTTTCATAGTATCAAGATTCAAGGGAATTTTAAAATAGAATTCGAGAGTTTGTTACTCTAAATAAGCAAATTTTTGAAATCAATGATACTTTATTATCGCCTAAAATTAATATTTTAGTGCCTATTTGAAAGAGAAGAAATAACTGAATTTATTTAGCTTTAATCAAACAAGTAAGGAGCGATACAGCTCAATAGTAACCGAAACTCTAAGAAGAAGATTCTGGGTAATAATTGATGCATCAAAAGATTCGAATATTAATATTTATTCCAAATTTAATTGCAAATAGCCATCATTGAGGCTCTATTAGAATTGTAAGCCCTCAAGATACTACTTTTCAAACAGTTCATGTTAACAAACTGTACGTAAGGAGCGATGCGGCTCAATAGTAACCAAAAATCAAAGAATCAGAGTTTTGATAACAATAGATATATCAAAAGAATCAAAATTTGATGCTTATTCATAATATGTAAAACTCATCAAATTTAATTATGCCCATCAAAAGTTACGAGCCTGAAAAAATTTGCTCAGGTTTTGAAAAAAGGGAAACACCCCCGAAACCGAAGATTCCATAGAGGAATCTTCATGGGGGGATGGAATTTTCCATGGGGGTGGGCGCATTTTCCAGCATTTTTTAAAAACGATCAGAAATTATATAAAAAAATGAGTTTTTTTTAACTGAAAGTAAGGAGCAACATTAAAACTTAAAACGAATAGAAATTATTCCGTATTTGAGGGGGGTCTCCCCATCGCCAATACCTCACTCTTTATGCTAAAGTGTTTTTTCAGTACTTGTAAAATAACTATTTATTCTAATTAAATGGCTTTTGTGATTCAGGAGTCATTCTTAAAGAGTTGGGACAAAATTCAAACTTGAGGTATTGACGAGGGGGCGACACCCCTCATATTCACTTTTTACGCTAGGGGTTATTTTTTGTAATTTACGTTTGTTTTTGGGTTCATTCATTTATCGATGCTGATTTACGGTAGTTTTACGCTTGGTAGATTATTTGGCTCTATTTTTGGTCTAAACAGTTTGTGGTAACGAACTGCAGTAAGGAGCGACCCGACTCAATAGTAACCAAAACTCTAAAAAACGGAATTTTGATACCAATAGATACATCAAACGAATCGAATTTTTGTGCTGATTTTAAATATACAAGTTTCATCAAGTTTAGCCTTACCCATCAAAAGTTACGAGCCTGAAAAAATTGGCCTTATTTTAGAAAATAGGGTGAAATACCCCCAAAAAATCATAGAATCTTACCGAAAATCACACCATCAGATTCACCGTATCAGAGAGCACTACTTTAGAATTTCCAACCTCTTATCTACAAAAATGTAGAATTTTGTAATTTTTGCCTTCGTATCGAACCAGTGGTCTTAGAATGTTGCGAGAGGGCTCATTGTAACAGAAATGAAAAGTTCTAGTGCCTATTTTAAGTGACCAAAAAAATTAGATGGCACCTAGGCCCCCTCTTACGCTAATTATTTTCCCTAAGTCACCGGATCAAAATTCTGCGATAGTCATTTTATTCAGCGTAGCTGAAAAACCTTATAAGTATGTCTTTGGGGACGACTTATTCTCCCACAGTCCCCGTAGGAGGGGCTACAAGTTACAAACTTTGACCAGCGGCTACATATTGTAATGGTTATGGGGAAGTGTATAGACCTTTTCAGGGGGATTTTTTGGTTGGGGGGAAGGGTTGAGAAGAGGGGGATATGTTGGGGGAACTTTCCATGGAGGAAAATGTCATGGGGAAGATAATTTCCGTGAACGGAGCGCATGATTTTCTAGCATAATTTATAAAAATAAACATGAAAAAATAAATATGAAAAGGCTTTTTCAACTGAAAATAAGGAGCAGCATTAAAACTTAAAAACGGACAGAAATTTTTAAGGAGCAGCATTAAAACTTAAAAACGGACAGAAATTTTTACGCATATGAGGGGTTCACCTCCCCCTAATACTTCGCTCTTTACGCTAAAGTATTTTTAGTAATTTCAACTATTTATTCTACGGCCTTTGTGATTCAGGGGGTCATTCTTATAGAATTGGGACCCAATTTAAGCTTAAGTGTAAAGAGTGAGGCACTGACGAGAGGGTAGACCCCCTTATAAACGTAATAAAACATACGAATACAGAAGTTCGTTACTTAAGCTAACTCGTAAGTTACGTATATCTTTTACTAATAAAAACATTCGTAAGAAATTAAAAGTTCTAGTTGTCTTTTTAAGTAACTGAAACATTGGTGGGCAACTAGGCCTCCTACCCCGCTCCTTTTTGCTCAAAATCATTCGATGAAAACTATGAGAAAGCCATTTAGCCAAAAAAATAAATATGAAAACTTCTTTTTAATTATTCATCTACTGAGAGCCAAAATCAAAACATGCATTAATTCAAAAACGTTCAGGAATTAAATAAAAAAAACAGCTTTTTTTAACTGAAAGTAAGGAGCGACATTAAAACTTAAAACGAACAGAAATACTTCATATATGAAAGGGGATGCTTCCTCATCAACGCCCCGCTCTTTACGCTAAAGTTTTTTACTGTTTTAAAAAGAAGAGTTGAGAGTAAGAGTCAAACTTTAGCGTAAAGAGCGGGGCGTTAAACAAAACCTTAAAGACATTTTTGAATGCATGTTACTGGCAATTATTGCCTAAGTCTCAGATTTCAAGAATGCTAAACGACTTTTTTTTTTGCTAAATTAGCTAAATCTCTAATTTCATTCACTAAATTAACACTATTATTATTAATTAACGCTAAACTGACACTAAATTAAAACAATATACCACAAAATTAATACTATAACCTAGAGCTATTTTTATTTTATTTTTTAAGCTTGACGACATTTTTGAGAAGATGGATTTTTTTTTGTAAATGCACTGTTTCTAAAATTTTAGAAGCTTAAAATTAGTTTAAGTTTAATTCTAAATTAGGGTTATAATAAACTTATAAATAACTTAAATTAGAGTCAATTTATTTAAAAATCTTAATTCTATTTTAGCGTTTTCTAAGGCTTTTCTTTGCAACAAAATAATATTCAATGTTTGAATAGTATCAGGTCCTATTTTGACTCAGAACTTCTAACAATTAGCTAAATCTCAGACTTCTGAATACACTTTCATCATATCGTTGTTAATTCCTTTGATAAATAAAGAGAATCAATTTATTTTTAATAAACATTTATAAAAAACGGCAGTCATTTAGAAAGTCGACTATAACTATGATGATGGGCACAGAAAAATGTTAGGTGAAAAAGTCGACAAAAATGTGAAGGATTCTCATTTCTAAGTTCTGTTACAAGTTCATTTCTATTAATAAAGACTATACTGGCCTTAGAATTCACCATTAGTGGGCACCAAGATCAACATTTAACGGTGAACGGAGAAGCAAATCAACAGAAATTGTTATGTATACTATATTAAAATACCCAGTGGTTTCTTGAAAGATACTTAAGTGCATCATATTTTTGAAATAAATATATGTTCCAAAATTGTTTTTTCACCCTAAATCTCAAAACCTCCTAAATATCATTTTTTTTTTTTTACAATTTCGTCTAGAGTGCTCAAGTCATCAGCACAATCCCAGTCCAGGAGAGTCTTACTTATATTATTATATAACTTTTATGGGCAAATTGTATTGTAGAAAATATATATGTAAAGAGATTTGTAAAAACATTTTGACCCTATGGAAAGAGGGAGTGAACTGAAGCGCCGCTACCTGTGTATGCGTGCTTTTCTTGTTTATACCCATACTTAAGTGCATGTTTAATCTGAAATGCATTTTTATGCCTTTAGTTGGCGCTCCCTTTCGCAAAGTAGATTCGTGTTTAAAATTACTCATTCAAGTTTCATTGATTTATTCAAAGTATAAAAATTAAGCGAATCACAAGCCATTATTATTAATGGCCATTGCTATATTATAAGATGGCCTTTATTATAATTATAATTATAAGAAATTTATTACAAGCCATTATTACGATTATAAGAAAATGTTCAGTTAAAAACTCAGAGAGTTGCAAGGGGTTTGAAATACCGAATGTATATCATCTAGAATGAGTCATAGTTAAAAGTCACGAGAGTTTCTCTCTTTCTCTCTCCCTCTCTCTCCCTCCATCCCTTCATCTTCCCCTTTCTCCCTCCCTCCCTCTTCCCCTTTCCCCTCCCTCCCTCTTCTCCTTTCTCCCTCCCTCCCTCTTCCCCTTTCTCCCTCCCTCCCTCTTCCCCTTTCTCCCTCCCTTTCTCCAACTCTATCTCCCAGTAGTGTAAATAGGGAGAGGATGTCTTGGGCGTAGCCTCTGAGGGGATGCCAAACTGAGGCTTTATTTTTTTTTTGTGTTGTGGTAGTGATGGTTGGGGGTGGTGAGCAGACATTGTTCCCGGCTGCTGGAAATTCTAGCTGTGCCTCTGCTCTCTCTTTTTTTCTGTTTCCCTCGACTCTCACTTCATCCATCCCTGTCTTTAATATTTATGTTCTTTGACGAATATAATTTTCTTATAATAACCCAACATGATTTTTTTTTCTTTGTACTTCATTCTACAGCTGATATGACTTTTTTCAAACAATTCACTTAAATTTCGCTAGGTTATTTTTTTTATAGCAAATTATGGAATTTGCACAAACTAATGATTTATTTCAGTAGCTTTTTGTTTTAGATGGTTGAAACTAGAAGAAAGTGTTATTTGCCAAGCTAGAGGGAAGACTGTATCTCTTTTTAAGCCGAAAGCAAGACTACTTACTGAGAAAACAAATAATACGAATAAACCTGTTTGCACTTGTCAAGGTAATGACCATTGCACCTCTTTAACACTGTTGGCTCTACTATCAGAGTAGCAAACTTTTCTTGTTTTATGGTTCAATAGCACTCATGGGGCCATGGAGAAGCCCGGAGACGATGCCCCTCCCTATCCCACCCTCAATTGGGAAATCTTACCTTAGATCCTCCTGTCGTCCTAGCTAAGTGGTTGGCGCGCTGGGTTGAGAATCCTTTGTCCGAGGGGCATGAGTTCGATTCTTGGCGTTGCCGGCTATTTGGTTTGGTACGGGGGTTGGTGGCGTGACTCTGTAAGCTCAGCCAGAGTCGTCCCAGCTGTGAATGGGTACCTGAAGTTATCTGGGGAAGGTAAGCAGGAAGGGTGTGCAAAAGCGCAGGGTGGCTAGTCCCCAACCCCTACTACACCTCTGGGCTGAAGCGCCTTGGAATCGCGATCACCACCGCTTGCACCGCATCGAAATCGGAGAGTTAAGTTTTTTCGATATCATGCTGCCGCCAGCGAATGGGTGGCAGGAGCGTATTAAAAGAGGTTTTCCCTGGGATCCTCTTTTGAGACATTTCAAAACTGTCTCAAAAGTGGAAAATGATTAATACTACCATCAATATTTTGCAAAAAATAAAATTATTGAAGGTACTTGTCCCCCACTGGGGAAATTTTTTATGGGGGTAATCATTACCACTTTCAAGCATATTTGAGACCTGCTAGAAATTTTCAATAAAAACGATAAGCCAACTCAAATTTCTTTTCAATTTTTTTTTTTTTGCAATTGCTAAAAATTAGCAGGAGAAGAAAAGTGAAAGGTAGGTCAGGTTAAGGAACTTAAAACGTTAGTCAGAATAGTCCTTTTAGCTACATAACCGTAAAGACTATTTTCTGTATTCGAGGCAAAGCTTGTGTTCGTATAAGCACATTTTCCTTAAAATAACCATGTGATGTCGATTTTATTTTTAATAAAAATATTAAAAAAGGGTTAAGCTTTTACAAGAGATAAATTTACCCCAAGCTTTTCCAGATATAGAAACAACAAGAGTTGCAAATTCAAAAGAATATGACTTCGAGAGTGTAATAGCACTTGAAAATTACAAATGCTACTAGAAGTGCAGGGCTACGTAGCTGAAATAAAATATCTATCATGAGCTCAAGTGAGAGTTAGATTTAGTCTGGATACTAGTTAAATTTGATAAATAAAACAAAATTAAAAACCCTGAATTTTCAAAACCTCTCGTGCCATTTTCTGCATGAAATTGCCAATAAAGAAGAATAAGACATATTTAATTTCATTGTGCCTGTTATTTTATTTTCATTTATGAGCTTTAGGATATTGCTTGGTACTTTTAGATTGCGTTTGTTGGTTTTCTTGGAGACAAAATACCTTCCCTCTTTATCAGCTTCTCATATTCCTGTCTCTAGGAAACTTAACTATCATATTGTTTCCGAGTCAACAACACTAAGGTAAAGGGTGACACTAAGAATAACGAAGTTCGTAATTAAATCCAACCCCCCCCCCTCCCAAAATGTTGGTCCGAGTCATAAAGACGTAACAAAAATTACTAATAAAGAAAACTCTTGATGCGTGTTTTATAGTTTTTTTCCCCTCCCCCCTCCAAACAAAAATCCTGGATGCACTCTTGGGTATCTTCTGTCTTAATAGCTGTTGTCCAACCTTATGCTTCACTTGGGGGTGAGAGTGGGGTATAACTTAGTCAAAACATCGAAAGGGTGGTGTGTGGTGCTACAGGATAGCATTAAATGTTTCATGAAATATATATTGAGGTCACAATAGAAGCCAGTTCTATTGGATACCTGTCATGACTATGAGAAAAAACTAAAACAAGCACAATATGTTTTACAGTGATGGCGTAGCTAACAGAGCATAAGGAAGAATAGATAGACAGATAGATATTGCAATTAAAGCCACTTTAGGCCATGGCGAGAAATGGCACAAAGTAATTGCACATAATAATACCACGCATAAAAAAATATCATATAGTAATGTAATGAGTAATCATATAGTAATCATATAGTAATGAAAAAAATATAACAAGTAAACATAACAAAGCACAGAGTAAAACTAACTCACATAATTACACAAAATAAGTGCTTATAGTCCCATAAGGGCAAATATATACTAAAGAAGATTGACCTATTCCTCTGGATGCTTAAAGTATGCAGGCCAATCTTAGTTTTGTCACGATTTTTTGCAGAAATTAAATTTCTGCTGGTAGGGGGCAAACTGAGGTCTGAAGGAGCAGTGGCCCCCGCCCCTGCCCCATAGCAAATTATGCATCTGCCTTTGTGCCTTCTTGGACGCTATTTATGGAGAAAGCTAAACAAAAATGTGTTTCTGCAAGTATACGAAGTTTTTTAGAGAATTCCAATTTGGCTTTGTAATTGAATGATTACCCATATATATTGAATAGCTGACCCGGCTCTCACCGCATCAGAATGGTCGGTAGCTTTTCGTTATTGAATTGATCCGAATAACAATTTTTTTTTCAGTGCGCTTGTGTGAATTGTTGTGTATATCTAGCCTAGTGTGATTGTTTTGTTGCTTCTCTTACTTTGTTCTCCAAAGTGAGAAATTTTTATGTTTTTAGTGGGCAATAAAGTTGTTATTATTATTACGGTAGGGGGGTGGTTGTTGAATCCTAGCCCTTTTATCTGGCTACGCCCTTGTTCGTCGTAGATGGCTAGCTGACTTCAACTATGTGACAGAACAAAAAAAAAACTGATAATGAGAATAACAGAAACAGTATTGTCAATAGACTAAAAATTAAGTGCAGCCATGCCACCCGAAGCGAGCGAGTCTGTTTGGTGCTCTTTCCCGACATGAACTAGTGTACTCCTAAGGGTCTTGAGGACTTTTAATGGTTACCTTAAAGGGCAGCTGGGAATGAATGCAAATATATACTTATTTGTAATACATCTTAATAACTTCTATGCTCCCATTAGAAATCCCGCTGGTTTCCTGCTGTTTCCTTTTGCCCTGTTGTACCAAGAGTATAAGAACTCTTGATGTAACTAGTCTTTGGCAGCTTGCGGGGAATGGCAGCGTTGCCAGTCACTGGTTGATTCAGTCAATACCGGTGTTATCTGAGAGCTAATTCCATAGTTATATATTTGCTGGCTGAAAAAAAAATCACATCTCTCTTTTGGTGAAATTTTTGGTTCACTTCTTCGAATGTCCCTTAGGTATGTGGCACTTGCAGGGGGAAGGGGTAAGAAGACCAAAATAATTTTTCTTGATATGATCAAACAGTTAGAATCATATCTTCACGTTTTCTTAGATATGTAGATATACATGTTTTAAGCTGTAGATTGATAAGCCATTTCCTGCGGTCCACTGGCCTTACTCTTTGTTGCAACTTTTCTTGAACTTGACATCCTTTTTAAGAAACGGGGATGCCGAGAGCTTGCTAGTTGGGCGAGCCAAAAGCGTTCAAGTGCTTCATAAATTTGTTGAGTTTTTGAATTTAAGCCAAATATTAGGATGTAAATTAACTATATGGTAACTAACTATAGTACGGCAACTAACTTTACCTATAATACGACAACTTTGACTGTTTTTTTTTTTTTGGCTATTTAAAAATTATTAAAGTCTGCTCCCAAGGAAAAATTCGTAACCTTAATTTCAATCTTGCATAACATTATGAATATATCTTACTCTCTTCTTCACTCAATTCTTGTCCGTGTCTTCATTTGTCTTGCCCATTCACTTGCCATTTTAGTTCATAATTTAATTTCTCAATCTAAAATTTTATTTCAAAACCTTGTTTTCACTCTTGCGCAAAATTATGAAAATGTCTTGCACCCATTTTCACTCAATTCTTGTCCATGTCTTGAGTTATCCTGTCCATTCACTTGTCCGTTGTAATTGATAATGTTATTTCATATATAATGGAGTTTCACAACCTTGTTTTCACTCTTGTGCAAAATCTTGAAAACATTTAGCGCCTATTTTCGCTCAATTTTTTCCTATTTCTCGAGTTGTCTTGCCCATTGTGATTCATAATATAATTTCATAATTTAATTTCACAATATTGTGTTCACTCTTTTGCAAAATTATGAAAATGTCTTCCGCCCATTTTTGCTCAATTTTTTCATGTGTCTTGATTTGTCTTGCCCATTCACTTGCCCATTGTGATTCATAATGTAATCTCGTAGTGTAATTTACCATTGACAATGTAATTTCATATGCTTATTTTCGCTCTTTTAGAAAATTATGAAAATATCTTGTGCCCTTTTCACTAAATTCCTATCCATGTCTTAAGTTGTCTTGACCATTTACTTACTCATTGTAGTTTATAATGTAAGTTCACAATATAATTTAAGAATTCACAATATAATTTCGTAACCTTGTTTTCACTCTTGCAAAATTACGGAAAGGTCTTGCGCTCGTTTTCGTTTAACTCTTGCCCAATGTCTTGCCCATTTCACTCAGAAAATGTCATTAAAAATGTCCTTCAGTTTTGAGAAACAAATTAAAACTTATTTTAGATCTTCATTATTTGCAATTTGGAAATAGTATTAGATCTTTTCAGAACCGATTACATTCAGTATACCAGTAGAAAACCATTGGAAAATACCTCTCTCCCTGCAAAATCTTTATTTACTTTGGAAGTTTAAACCCTTGTCTTGTGAGGTGCTTATGAGTAATGAGGATGAATTTGGCTCTGAAGACAGCCAGTTAGTCACCACTCAATTAATTGAAGTTGTGGAAATGGCCCCGGAAGCGAAAATGAAGGTAAAAAAAAATCTCTGTTTCTTGAAAAACTGAAGGTGGCAGTTTTCATTGCACCTTTTGTATTTGGCCCCATGGCCCCTCCCCTAGATTTTAAAACTTACTTTTATGTCATGTTTTCATTGAAAAATACTTTTTTTTTAATTCTTATCGAAAAATGAAAAAAAACAGCAAAATTGTTGCTGGAAAAGACCAATTGGACGGTAAAGATCTTATGACTCAAAAATAAATGACGGTGAAATGACGGTATATATATATGTATATATATATATATATACTATATATATATATATATATATATACTACTGCTGATGATGAACACTGTATATGTGTTCGAAATATCCAGTTAAATAATTTTATATCTTTTCACTGTCAATAAAAAGGTATCATCCCTATTTTGAACTGTTTTACTTTCGTCGATATATATATATATATATATATATATATATATATATATATATATATATATATATATATATATATATATATATACTTCAAGGGGGAACTGTCAGTAAAATGTAATATGATAAATGAAAAAGTTTAATATATTAATATAGACTATAGAGCATAATATACAATAATAAATTTATATAATATTATTTGAATATTTTTGCCCACTACCTACTTAACTGAAAGATTTTCCTTTAATAAAATATTGTTAAATTTAACACTACATGCTATTATGTATAGTTATAGCTACTATACCATTGCTATACTATGCTATACTAGTTACTACACTGTATTTTGATTATATTTACTATGCTATTAAGTTAGTTGAACAAATTAGCAGTTGTTTAGACACAATGAGTGTTTTAAACACGAGTCTTCCAACGTTTTTGCTACCTAAAACCCAATACTGTCATCTTCTATGTGAACTTTAGTTAAGAACTAACACTTCGGTAAAGACATAGAAAGCAAAATAAATTAATCATCTATTATGTAAACAAATTAATTAATTAACTGGATGAAATTCATATGTACTGATTTTGACGACACTGCGTAATAAGAATCTATTTTTTGGTATTACTGTGTGAATTATCTGCTGAAAAAAAAAGCGATGCTGATAGCGACTTGTTGATAGGGCAACAGCCAGAAAGGGCAATCAATTCAAATAATTGACTTTAATATTAAGAGGATTTATTATCTTCTTTTTATTCATACTATTAAGACTGGAAACTCAGGTTAGTTAAAAAGAAAAAATATCAGCGTCATCTAGCGTATCTAAATTAAATCCAAAGGCTAATCGTAAAATATAAACAAAACTACTATTTCTAATCTTCGCCTTAAAATTTAAAGAGTTTAATTTGAACAAAACATATTCGATTTGAATTGAAAGGATTAGTACTTTTCAGTAAAATGTTTGGTTCAAAATTGTTACCCCTGAGAAGTTTCCTTTGTCTATATTTGTTCATAACACCTTGTTCAGCCTTGGGTTAAGATATTTTAGCCCGCTACCTGCTTAATTGAATAATGTGGCTTTTAGATAAATGTGATTTTATTTAGAAGTCTTCACGCGTTCTTTAGAATTAGGCCTGTTTGCAAATAAAAATGTATCTTGTTGACAAAGCTGTATTGGCATATAATATAATTGAAACGCAAAGGGCTGTACAGCATAGGGATTGTATGGTTCAAAAATGATTCCAGTTTTAAAATACAAAATCTTTCTTATATTTATGATTAATACTATATATGTAATTAGTGTCGGTAATAATAGTATGGTATTGCAACTATAATTTCACTTGACTGTTGCAGAATTTCTTGAAATTGAGTTTTATTAAGTACCGTTTCTTGTTATTTTCTTGGGCTCATTAGTTTCCGGTGATCATTAAGAATGGCCTGTCAAAAATAAATTATAAAGTGTATACTGCTGAAACTTCGTGTTTGGCCAGGTCGGCTTTCCGACCATTTGGAAATATGTCTGATAACTCCTTTGGGTGTGGGCTAATAGGTGGATAGATAATTAATGTTTGAGCGGGGAAGCAACGGAACTTGGGCTCCCCCATTTGTATTTTTTGGCCCTTCACTCATGTAATTTGTGCAACATTTGATCTTTTGGAGGTGCACCTGCCTTTAAAAGAACCCCCTAGATCTGCCCCAATATGGAATGATCTAAATATTTCAAGTCCTGTCATTCCTTCCGCTCTGTATTGGTTAAAAATTTTCCAATTTCACCAAACCGTTTCACAGAAATTATTAATGTTACTGTTAATCTTACCGATTTTTCGGTAAGAAAAAAGTTTTAAACGAAAAAAGTTTCGGTAAAAAAGTTTTATGTTTGTTTCCTTTTTTCAGCAATTTGCTTGCTACTGCTACATGGATATATGGGACTTGCTATTTACTATATGGCACACACAAAAAAAAACGTTTTATTTTTATTTTTCTCTCTTAGCAATTTGCTTTCTACTGCTATATGACACTGCTACATGGCTATATGGCACTTGCTATTAACTATTTGACACACACAAAAAGTTCAATGTTTATTTCCTTTTTGAGCAATTTGCTTGTGGCTGCTATGTAGCACTGCTACATGGCTATATGGCACTTGTTATTTACTTTATGGCACACACAAAAAATAGTTTTATGTTTATTTTATTTTTAGCAATTTGCTTTCTACCTCTACATGGCTATATGGAACTTGCTATTCACTGTGTGGTACACACAAAAAACGCTCTATGTTAATTTTTCTTTGTTAGCAATTTGATTTCTACTGTTATATAGCACCTATATGGTTGTATGGCACTGCTACATGGCTATTTGACACTGGTTATTTACTATATGGCGCAGACAAAAAATGTTTTATGTTTGTTTCCTCTTTTTAGCAACTTACTTGCTACTGCTATATGGCACTGATACATGGTTATATGTCACTTGCTATTTACTGTGTGGCACACACAAAAAACGTTCTATGTTTATTTTCTTTTTTAGCAACTTGCTTGTTACTGCTATATGGTACTGCTACATGGCTATATGGCACTTGCTGTTTACTACATGACACACTAAAGAACGTTCTATGTTTATTTCCCTTTTAAGCAACTTGCTTGCTCCTGCTATGTGGCACATCTACATGGCTTTATGGCAGTTGTTATTAGTGTATGGCACAGACAATAAAACGTTCTATGTTTATTTTCTTTTTTAGCAATTTACTTTCTTCTCCTATATGGCACTGAAACATGACTATATGGCACTTGCTGTTTACTATGTGACACACACAAAAACGTTTTATGTTTATTTCCTTTTTTGCAACTTGCTTGCTGCTGCTATTGGGCACTGCCACATGGCTATATGACACTTAGTATCTTCTATATGGCACACACATAAAAAACTTTATGTTAATTTCCTTTTTCAGCCACTTGCTTGCTACCTACTGCTATATGGCACTGCTATATGGCTATGGCACTCGCTATTTACTATATGACACATAAAAAAGGTTCTATGTTTGTTTCCTTTTTAAGCAATTTGCTTGCTACTGTAATGTGGCGCTGCTATATGGCACCCGCTATT
The DNA here is from genome assembly GCF_032884065.1 of Artemia franciscana. Classification (NCBI taxonomy): domain Eukaryota; kingdom Metazoa; phylum Arthropoda; class Branchiopoda; order Anostraca; family Artemiidae; genus Artemia; species Artemia franciscana. Next base: position 26,355,923 of record NC_088880.1, on the reverse strand, counting down.
TACTTTGTGACGCACCTTAAAAAGTGTTTAATGTGTATAACCTATGTTTTAGCAACTCGATTGCTACTACTATATACCATTGCCACATGGCTATATGGCACTTACTATTGGGTATATGGCACACAAAAATTTTAAGTTGTTTTCTAGGTCATCCTTTCGCTAACACCATTAGAACCTGGTGAACTAATAGTCACTGGTTTGGCCTATACCTTAGTATCAAAATCATCAGATGGTGCCATAGTGAATTCAATGCAAGGGAGAAAAATTTTCACCCAAATGGTTGGTCCACGGCTGAATAGTACACCAGTTGAGAGAAAATCCATCATCTATGCTAAAGACTTTCGACTCAATTATGTTGTAGAACCAATAATGCCTCGGTTAAGAGTAAGTGTTTATACTGTTCCCAAAAAGGACGTATCTCAGGCTTGTTCTAAAAATGACTAAGAAAGCTTGAAAGATAATCCTAGCCGGTTTTCTAATTTACAATATTTTTAACATGATTTTGGGCTCCAAGTACCAACTTGACATTAAACTATTCAGCACCGTTTTTGTTTGTTTATTTTTTTGTTTTGTTTTTTAGATTTTTCAACTAAATTCTCGAATTCCCGCGAAAAGTTTAAAACTGCCTTTCTATAAAATTATGAAGGCATGAGATACGCCCATATGGTGTGGACATGACGGTGTCTGAATTTCCTTTTGTTTTGTAGCTTTCTTATTTAGCTCTTATTTTTCAATTTTTTTCTTTTTTTTCTTTTTTTTTAAATATGGAGAAGTTTTATCACTTTTGTTTTACAGAATTGCTAAGAGTACTCCTAGGTTCTTATTGCATTTATTGCTTTTTGGATCAAGATTTATTTTTTTTTTTTTTTTTACAGTTTAGGGATAAGGCTTAAATGCAGGCGAGGCGCCTGAGGACTTTGTATCCTTGGGGTGGTACAAGCATGAAATGTATCATCAAAATAGGGACAATTTCCGGACAAAGGGCCAAAAGGAATGAAAAAAAAAGCAATTTATGGGTGGTACTGGCATAAAAAAAATGCAGCGCATTCTCTCTGGGTGTGATCAGAGAGAGTATCCCCCCCCCCGTCTCCGTCAATTAAAAAGTCTAAACTGACTTAGTATTTATTATTAGTATCTCATGTTGTCGACTTAATTGAGAATTATTCTTCAGATTTTACTCTCTTGATATTAATAATTTCCATACTTAAATCTTTGAACAAATGTCCAACCCCAAAAGGTAGGCATACCATCTCTGTTTAACACTTTCCTTGTCACAAATTAAGGCCCATCCATATCTTTAACTGGGAGAATTCCAGGTTGGCTAATTCCTCTAATTTTCCTGAAAATGTGAGATACGTCCATGCCCAGAAAACGGTCATACTGTCTCTCTCATCACTACCACTTTCCTTATCATTAATTGAGCCACTGTCCCTGTCTGTAACTGATACGAGTCCAGACTGGCTACTTCCTTTCAATTTTTTCTTCTGTCTGGTCCCGTCTTCCAAATCATCAGCAATTTTATTCTTGGGGCTCATTTCGCATCCCCTTATTTAATATTTCAGTGTTTCCTCTAGTTTCCTTACTTCTTTTACTTTCAACTTTTTTAGATTCCTAGCTGCGTCTCTAAATTCGTCGCTTGCCTTCAGTTGCTTCACATATTGTCATAAAATTGTTATATTCGTCTTCTACATTATTAAATTTTAGGCTCTCTAGCTTCATGTTCAACTGTTCCTGCAAAGTTCTTCTTAAAATTCTCATCCTTGAATCTAACAACGTCATAACTTCCCGGAAGGTATTTACCCTTGATAAATTTCAGCTTTAGATTAACCCTGGATACTTTTCTTTCAACATCAATAACAGCTCTCCTATACTCTCTAATATATTTTATCAATTCTGTCCGTCTTTGGTATACAATATCATATTCAATACGGTTGGTCCTCTTACCATCGTGTGAATACCATGTTAATTTATGGGCTATTTATGACAAGATACTGTATTGGTTATAACTAGATTGTTATACCCGCAAAATTATTGCAGTCTATGACTGTTACTATTTTCCTTTCCTTTACCAAATTTACCCAGGCTAGGTTATCCCTACTCGTACAAGCCTTGACATCAAAATCACCTAATAAAAATGTCTACCTAGGATATAGTCTGATTGTTCCTGTAACTCTAGGTCAAATTCATCTGAGTTACTACTATTTCCATCAGTCGGTTTACTCGGTTAGAATTCTAGAATTATCTAATATTGCTAAAAGGTAAAGGTGACCTTACTAGTTTGCGGGGCCTTGTGCAGCCCCCACTCTGTGGGACCTGACATCGTGGTCATAATGTGCTGAGAACAATAATAATGTAGCCTCAGAAGGGTGTGCGAAAGCACAGGATGGCTGGCCCCCAACCTCCCATTGCACTTCCTGCTGAAGGGCCAAGAAACGGAGATCAGCACCACCGGTACGGACTGTAAAGTCTAATGCCGTATCCTTTACCTTACCTTTTAATGTAGCCTCCAGTGGGAGCGGCAACATTGTGACTCTTAAGGTTTACCGGGAACGTTGTGGTTTTGGCAAGAAGGCAGATTAATAACTGCGCAACGACAAAGCGTGCTGTATGTGTTCTATTGCTTATATATTATTCTTCGTAATGACAGTAGAGTTTGCGCCACGACATGTTCCGTTACAAAAAATGAATTATGCGTGTAAAAACGCTTCCACATTGCAGTATCACAAAATTAAAATATAGCCCCGACTGTACATTCCTAAACTTTTTCTGCAAGGCCCATCGTGAAGGCATAAAACTATTCACGTAATTTTAATTCGTAAAATATTTGGTCCTGTTAGCGTGGGGCCCCGGTAAGCACGGGTTCCAGTGTGGTCGCACCACTTGCCACCCACCAAAGGTTGGCACTGCTAGAAGCTATTTCTAGAATTCTATTGGTACCTTCCCAGCTGAAGCAAAAGTTAGGAAATACCTTGTTCATCATGAGCCCTACTCCTAGTCTACGCATCCCATCAATCTTGTCTAAATCAATAAATTTACCTAATTTCGCATTTTCTACCCCCTGAAGAATGAAATTGTAAAACTCGAACTCCTACAGTTGTTTTTTTTTAATGTTGTAACGTACCACGTCTCTATTTTCACATTGTTTAAATAATTGAAATGTTATGCCCTCAGGAAAACTAATGTATTTCACCAGTGCTGGTCGGGGACTAATACATCTTCCTAAGTCTGCACAAAGCGTTTTTTCCGGCTTATACGGCGGATGAAAAAGAAGAAATGTTTAAAATTTGAAATAATTCATATAAATTCTATTTAGATCATGTATCACAAAGACTAGAATCACCACAGAAAGTGGAGCAAAGTTTGACGAAAGCATGTATATTATCTATATTTTTTCGTATTATAGCAAGAATTTTTAGATTTGTAAGTAGTATAGTGTAGGTTTGGTATAAATATAGATGTAATATAGATAATAGTATAGATTCAGTAGAATTCATTCCGAAAGGTTACAAACAGAAGTCAGAAGTCGATGTATCAAGAATTTCCTAAGGTGCAACTACAAAAATAGTTGTGTAAGTGGTATAATCTGGAAATTTATAATTAATTACATCAAGAAACCTGATTAATCAAGTTAAGAAAGTTGATTCAACAGCTAAACTAAGATATGGTAATTAAATTAAGTAAATTGATGTGAGTTAGATACCGAGAACGATCAATGAATCTGATATAGATGATCATTCTTCAATGATCAAAGATGACAAAAAGATGACTTCTTTTCGAATTTTCTTTTTGATTTCTTCATGTGTAATTGCTTATATTTGTTCTTATTTTTTTGCTATGTAAACCTTTTATGATAACAACTTACCTTAACATTAAATAAAAAAAATTGTTACACATTTGGGGTTTACTTAAGAAGTTCATTCTTTTATTTATCTATTTTTGACGTATTATAGCTTCAGAAACTGTATTTTAGAGGGCGCGGTTTTAAAGTAGACTATGAATGGTATTCAACTTGTTAAATCTCGAGTAAATTAAATCCATTAGTTATTCTACGATGGATCTCTAGGCCTGAGCTCCAGAATGGCTACTATAAATACATATAGAGGGTGAAAAATATTTTTGGATTTCTGGTTAGTGAGCAAAACCAGAAGATTTATACATGATGGGGTTGAGGAGGGTTTGCCAGTGAGGTGGCCTATGTAGCCTGACAATGTTTTGTGCTGCTTATTCAGCATATGAGTATGTCTATTTTTACAGTTTACAAGGGGATATGTTTGGAAATTATATTTTTAATTGAACAGTTTTATTCTTTGCTGTCAATTTATTAAGTTATAATATTGATATTTTTCCATGGGCTAGCTAAAGATTCTTAATTTATGTTTTTGCCTAGAACTATGTAGAGAAGCATTTTCAGCTAAATAAGAACGTTTGAAGCCTCGTTCCTACGTATGTATGTGGCTGGTATCGCTAATTTCATTGTGTTTGCAATACATAATTTTTTTTCTGCAAAGATTTTCGCTGTTATTTTCACTCTGTTTTCCTGCCTGCTTGGAACCCTTCCTGAGTTTCTAGCAGTGGTGTCAATTTGTTGGGGGGCTATCGTTTCCTTAGATTTTTGGTCCCTCCCCCTTAATTCTGAAAAATGTGTTTTTACGGGGCAGTCTATATCCCATGCCATTCTGGTGAACGCTTGTTTTCTTGACGGCAATATCACGGACTTAACCCTTTTTATAATCGTCCTTAGAGCCACCAGAATTGTGCAAATGTGTAAATCTGTATCAACAATATTTTTTTTTTAATACGGAAGAGATTATTTTTATGACCTCTTATCACCCCATTCAGGATCATCGTGTCTTTTGTTTGTAATCTTCCTGGGTTTCCAAAAAGCTCGATTTGAGTCACCTGTCATTTCTCATTTGTGAAACCGAACCCACCCAACTCTATCTTTCTTTTGCTGTAGCCCTAAAAAGAGGCACCGAACCACATAACAATCCGTCTCTGTGTCGGTCTTAGTTTGATCCAATTTTCTTTGCAGATTAAAGATGTTTTCTGGACTTATAAATAATTTTTGTAAAAATGAGCTAGTAAATCAGAAATGTGTTTTTTTTAGATGTCATTTCAAAACGTTCCTGATTTTTTGTTGTGTGGTGAAGTTAAGCAGATTAGTGTCAAAATAGAGAATATCGGCAAGACAAGTGCCAAAAACATTTGCGTCGCTTACAGTGACCCCAAATTTATCTGGTTTGAGGGTACTCTAGTCGATAACCTGTGGGGAACGAAACTTAACATTCCAAATAACTGTGATAGCCTTGTTCCCGGTGCATCAGCAGTGTTGAATGCCTGGATTAGAGCTACTGATGAGTCAGGATTGATGGAATTTGATCTTCTTTTTTATTTTGAAGAAGAAATTGAGGGAAACTCAAGAAGCCCAAGGTGAGTGACATTATAAAACGTCTTTAAAATATTAACTTACTACTGTGTACTATTCAATTGACTTTTCAAAGATAGTTTTTCTTCCTAGTGTGGGGCTTATAACATACTGCGATATCTGGATTTCTCTTCAACCAGTAATTTTGTTTAGATTTGTAGCCATGCTCCTACTGGTGATTACATATGTGGGGGATTTCAAAAGAAAATACAGTTTATAAAAAAATGAAGAAGAAGAAGAAGAAAGCACTCCACTAGGTCAGCCAATCTTTTCTTCTGAAATCATAGCTTTGCTGGGACAGCTCAACCTGCAACATGACATGACACTTTGTCACGGTGTAAAAAAAAAGGTGCAGAAAAAGCGTTTGAGTCAAGTATAAATTTTGTGGGGCGTTGGTTCTTCAGGATTGATTCATCATTTGGTTCTCACTGGTGAGCCTCAGGATTTTTTTTTTTTTCTTAAAGTTTGTTTAAAGTTTAGTCTTATAGGCGATAATCTAAAGATCTCCTGAAACTCTCCCAGACTGTTCTCCCAAATCTGCCCCAACGATCCTGTTGAGTGATTTGATTCACTCTCAACATCATCTGAGGTAGATGAAACTATGAAAGAAGTGGGTGCAAATGAAACTGTAAATAAGATAAAAGGATACCAAGTGGTGCTCCATGTGATGCAGACTTGGTGATACCAAGAGGTAGTAGAAATGGGTGCAAATATAGCTGTCAGTGAAATGGTGCCAAGAGGTGTAATATCAAGTGATGCCAAGACTTGTAACACCAAGTGATGCCAAGAGATGTTAGAAGTGAATGCAAGGATAACTATCAATAAGAAAGAAGGATATCAAGAGGTGTGATACCAATCATACAAATTTGTTGATACCATTTGTTGATGGAAGTGGGCTCAATTATAACAGCCATGAGAAAGAACGATAACAAGAGGTGCTCTCTTGAAGCCCCAAATGAAGGAAAGAATGGCATCAGGGAAAAGTGGCTCTTTAGCCCCCCCCCATACCAACCTTCTAACCTCTAATCTTACTAAAATAACAGCTGACCTCCCATTTCAGTCAATATTAGACATGGCGGTTCAATTCTCATAGTATCTGAAGATACTAAAATTGCAGGCAATAATATTAATAACATAAACACTGATGATACCAACCTTCTAACCTCTAAACTTACCTAAAATAACAGCTGACCTCCCATTTCAGTCAATATTAGACATGGCGGTTCAATTCTCATAGTATCTGAAGATACTAAAATTGCAGGCAATAATATTAATAACATAAACACTGATGATACCAACCTTCTAACCTCTAAACTTACCTAAAATAACAGCTGACCTCCCATTTCAGTCAATATTAGACATGGCGGTTCAATTCTCATAGTATCTCAAGATACTAAAATTGCAGGTAATAATATTAATAACATAAATACTGATGATACCAACCTTCTAACCTCTAAACTTACCTAAAATAACAGCTGACCTCCCATTTCAGTCAATATTAGACATGGCGGTTCAATTCTCATAGTATCTGAAGATACTAAAATTGCAGGCAATAATATTAATAACATAAACACTGATGATACCAACCTTCTAACCTCTAAACTTACCTAAAATAACAGCTGACCTCCCATTTCAGTCAATATTAGACATGGCGGTTCAATTCTCATAGTATCTCAAGATACTAAAATTGCAGGCAATAATATTAATAACATAAACACTGATGATACCAACCTTCTAACCTCTAAACTTACCTAAAATAACAGCTGACCTCCCATTTCAGTCAATATTAGACATGGCGGTTCAATTCTCATAGTATCTCAAGATACTAAAATTGCAGGTAATAATATTAATAACATAAACACTGATGATACCAACCTTCTAACCTCTAAACTTACCTAAAATAACAGCTGACCTCCCATTTCAGTCAATATTAGACATGGCGGTTCAATTCTCATAGTATCTGAAGATACTAAAATTGCAGGCAATAATATTAATAACATAAACACTGATGATACCAACCTTCTAACCTCTAAACTTACCTAAAATAACAGCTGACCTCCCATTTCAGTCAATATTAGACATGGCGGTTCAATTCTCATAGTATCTCAAGATACTAAAATTGCAGGCAATAATATTAATAACATAAACACTGATGATACCAACCTTCTAACCTCTAAACTTACCTAAAATAACAGCTGACCTCCCATTTCAGTCAATATTAGACATGGCGGTTCAATTCTCATAGTATCTGAAGATACTAAAATTGCAGGCAATAATATTAATAACATAAACACTGATGATACCAACCTTCTAACCTCTAAACTTACCTAAAATAACAGCTGATCTCCCATTTGAGTCAATGTCAGGCTTGACGGTTAAATTCTCGTAGTATCTCAAGTTTTTAAAATTGCAGGTAAATATTAATAACATAAACACTGATGGTGGCTCCAATTAGATACCACCTCCTAACTAGAACTGTGGCTAGGGTGTTCAGACAATATCAGTATTTGCCCCCTCACAATATGAAAAAAAAAGCTCAACTTGGCACCCCATATGAGACAGCTGTCTACCCTTCCCCCCTAGCTGTGCCACAGCTGTAAACCAGACAAAATAGTTGCACATATCAGCCCCCCTAAGGCATTCCCAAAAATGAGCTTTTTGAACGTCTATCCTACAAAAAATAGTTGGAAAATTCAACAAAATGCGTTATCAAGCAATTTTACGCAATGTTGTTCTGGCAAGTCACTAAGTGACTAAGTGAATCACAACCCCTGAAGCTGATCACATAAATTACATAGGCCTCATGGATCAGCTAATGGAAAATTTCTACATAAGAAGGGTGGTTTATCAACTATTACTGAGAAATCAAATGTCTTGTTAGTTAAATATTTTTAAGAAATCGTACTGATTTTTCACGCACCATTCACATTAGCTAAGAAACCCATCTCCGTTTAAAGGCCTAGTCTATTAATTTTCAGATACCTCAATGAAGTGCCCAGTTCCTTCTGAGTCCATTACTTCCACATATCACCAAACCACATCGTGGATTTTGAAGCCTCAGTTAATAAGAATCCATTTCTTCATTAGGCATTTTTTTTTACTTCAGTTCAATGATTGCAGAATAAGTTAAAAATTTTCTGCTACAAACCTGGTCTCAGTGTGTTAATGAATTTCAATAAGATAAGTTAATGAGTCAAACAGTTCGTGGTAACGAACTGTAGTAAGGAGCGACCCGGCTCAATAGTAACCAAAACTCTAAAAAATGGAATTTTGATACCAATAGCTACATCAAAAGAATCGCATTTTAATGCTGGTTTTAAATATATAAGTTTCATCAAGTTTAGTCTTACCCATCAAAAGTTACGAGCCTGAGAAAATTTGCATTATTTTAGAAAATAGGGGGAAACGCCCCCTAAAAGTCATAGAATCTTAACGAAAATCACAGCATCATATTCAGCGTATCAGAGAACCCTACTGTAGAAGTTTCGAGCTCCTATCTACAAAAATGTGGAATTTTGCATTTTTTGCCAGAAGGCAGATCACGGATGCGTGTTTATTTGTTTTTTTTTTTTTTTTTTTTTTTTTTTTTTTTTTTTTTTTTTTTTTTCAGGGGTGATCGTATCGACCCAGTTGTCCTAGAATGTTGCAAGAGGGCTCATTCTAACGGAAATGAAAAGTTCTAGTGCCCTTTTTAAGTGACCAAAAAAATTGGAGGGCACCTAGGCCCCCTCCCACGCTAATTATTTTCCCAAAGTCAACGGATCAAAATTCTGAGATAGCCATTTTATTCAGCGTAGTCGAAAAACCTTATAACTATGTCTTTGGGGACGACTTACTCCCCCACAGTCCCCGTGGGAGGGGCAACAAGTTACAAACTTTGACCTGTGCTTACATATAGTAATGGTTATTGGGAAGTATACAGGCGTTTCCAGGAGGATTTTTTTGGTTTGGGGGAGGGGTTGAGAAGAGGGGGATATGCTGGGGGAACTTTCCTTCGAGAATTTGTAATGGGAGAAGAAAATTTCCATGAAGGGAGAGCAGGATTTACTAGCATTATTTAAAAAAAAAAACAATTAAAAAATAAAAGTGAAAAAGCTTTTTCAGCTGGAAGTAAGGAACAGCAATAAAACTTAAAACAAACAGAAATTATTACCCATATGAGGGGCTCACCTCCTTCTCTCGCTCTTTACGCTAAAGTATTTTCGGTAATTTCAACTACTTATTCTACGGCTTTTGTGATTCAGGGGGTCATTCTTAATGAATTGGGATAAAATTTAAGCTTAAGTGTAAAGAGCGAGGTACTGACGATGGGGCGAATCCCCTCATATATGTAATAAAAACATGAGAATACAAAAGTTCTTTAGGTAAGCTAATTTATAAGTTACGTAAATCTTTTACCAATAAAAACATTCGTAAAAAATTAAAAGTTCTAGTTGCCTTTTTAATTAACCAAAAAATCGGGGGGCAACTAGGCTTCGTCCCCCGCTCTTTTTTTCTCAAAATCATTCGATCAAAATTATGAGAAAGCCATTGAGCCCAAAAAAAAAAAAATATGCAAATTTCGTTTTGATTATTCCTCTGCGGAGAGCCAAAATCAAAACATGCATTGATTCAAAAACGTTCAGAAATTAAATAAAAAAAAAACAAGTTTTTTCAACTGAAAGTAAGGAGTGACATCAAAACTTAAAACGCACAGAAATTACTTCGTATATGAAAGAGGCTGCTTCCTCATCAACGCCCCGCTCTTTACGCTAAAGTTTTTTACTGTTTTAGAAAGAAGAATTGAGAGAAAGAGTCAAACTTTAGCGTAAAGAGCGGGGCGTTGATGAGGAAGCAGCCGCTTTCATATACGAAGTAATCAAACAGTTCGTGGTAACGAACTGTAGTAAGGAGCGACCCGGCTCAATAGTAACCAAAACTCTAAAAAATTGAATTTTGATATCAATAGCTACATCAAAAGAATCGCATTTTAATGCTGATTTTAAATATATAAGTTTCATCAAGTTTAGTCTTACCCATCAAAAGTTACGAGCCTGAGAAAATTTGCCCTATTTAGGAAAATAGGGGGAAACACCCCCTAAAAGTCGTAGGATCTTAGAGAATTCTTGTTGCCCCGTGGGAGGGGCAACAAGTTACAAACTTTGACCTGTGCTTACATATAGTAATGGTTATTGGGAAGTATACAGGCGTTTTCAGGAGGATTTTTTTGGTTTGGGGGAGGGGTTGAGAAGAGGGGGATATGCTGGGGGAACTTTCCTTCGAGAATTTGTAATGGGAGAAGAAAATTTCCATGAAGGGAGAGCAGGATTTACTAGCATTATTTAAAAAAAAAACAATTAAAAAATAAAAGTGAAAAAGCTTTTTCAGCTGGAAGTAAGGAACAGCAATAAAACTTAAAACAAACAGAAATTATTACCCATATGAGGGGCTCACCTCCTTCTAATACCTCGCTCTTTACGCTAAAGTATTTTCGTTAATTTCAACTACTTATTCTACGGCTTTTGTGATTCAGGGGGTCATTCTTAATGAATTGGGATAAAATTTAAGCTTAAGTGTAAAGAGCGAGGTACTGACGATGGGGCGAATCCCCTCATATATGTAATAAAAACATGAGAATACAAAAGTTCTTTAGGTAAGCTAATTTATAAGTTACGTAAATCTTTTACCAATAAAAAGATTCGTAAAAAATTAAAAGTTCTAGTTGCCTTTTTAATTAACCAAAAAATCGGGGGGCAACTAGGCTTCGTCCCCCGCTCTTTTTTTCTCAAAATCATTCGATCAAAATTATGAGAAAGCCATTGAGCCCAAAAAAAAAAAAAATATGCAAATTTCGTTTTGATTATTCCTCTGCGGAGAGCCAAAATCAAAACATGCATTGATTCAAAAACGTTCAGAAATTAAATAAAAAAAAACAAGTTTTTTCAACTGAAAGTAAGGAGTGACATCAAAACTTAAAACGCACAGAAATTACTTCGTATATGAAAGGGGCTGCTTCCTCATCAACGCCCCGCTCTTTACGCTAAAGTTTTTTACTGTTTTAGAAAGAAGAATTGAGAGAAAGAGTCAAACTTTAGCGTAAAGAGCGGGGCGTTGATGAGGAAGCAGCCTCTTTCATATACGAAGTAATCAAACAGTTCGTGGTAACGAACTGTAGTAAGGAGCGACCCGGCTCAATAGTAACCAAAACTCTAAAAAATTGAATTTTGATATCAATAGCTACATCAAAAGAATCGCATTTTAATGCTGATTTTAAATATATAAGTTTCATCAAGTTTAGTCTTACCCATCAAAAGTTACGAGCCTGAGAAAATTTGCCCTATTTAGGAAAATAGGGGGAAACACCCCCTAAAAGTCGTAGGATCTTAGCAAAAATGACACCATCAGATTCAGCGTATCAGAGAACCCTTCTGTAGAAGTTTCAAGCTCCTATCTACAAAAATGTGGAATTTTGTATTTTTTGCCAGAAGACAAATCACGGGTGCGTGTTTATTTGTTTGTTTGTTTGTTTTTTTTTTTTTTTTTTGTTTTTTTTTTTTTTCCAGGGGTCATCGTATCGACCAAGTGGTCCTAGAATGTCGCAAGAGGGCTCATTCTAACGGAAATGAAAAGTTCTAGTGCCCTTTTTAAGTGACCAAAAAAATTGGAGGGCATCTAGACCCCCTCCCACGCTCATTTTTTTCCCAAAGTCAACGGATCAAAATTTTGAGATAGCCATTTTGTTCAGCATAGTTGAAAACCATAATAACTATGTCTTTGGGGATGACTTACTCCCCAACAATCCCTGGGGGAGGGGCTGCAAGTTACAAACTTTGACCAGTGTTTACATATAGTAATGGTTATTGGGAAGTGTACAGACGTTTTCAGGGGGATTTTATTTTGTTTGGGGTTGGGGCTGAGGAGAGGGGGCTATGTTGGAGGATCTTTCCTTGGAGGAATCTGTCATGGGGGAAGAAAAATTCAATGAAAAGGGCGCAGGATTCTCTAGCATTACTATAAGAAAACAATGAAAAATAAACATGAAAACGTTTTTTCAAATGAAAGGAAGAAGCAGCATTGAAACTTAAAACGAACAGAGATTATAACGCATATGAGGGGTTCTAAAAATACTTTAGCATAAAGAGCGAGGTATTTAGGAGGAGATAAATACCTCGCTCTTTATGCTAAAGTATTTTTAGTAATTTCAACTATTTATTCTACGGCCTTTCTGATTCAGGGGTCATTCTTAAAGAATTGGGACAAAACTTACGATTTAGTGTAAAGAACGAGGTATTAACGAGGGTACAAACCCCCTCATATACATAATAATAATTAAAGAATATAAAAGTTTGTTACGTAAGTTAATTCTAAAGTTACGTTTAATTTCTGCTAATAAAAAAATTCGTTAAAATTAAAATTAATAGTTGCCTTTTTATGTAACGGAAAAATTGCATGGCAACTAGGCCTCCTTCCCCATCCCATATTTCTCAAAATCGTATGATCAAAACTAAGAGAAAGCCATTTAGCCAAAAAAGGAATTAATATGCAAATTTCATTTGAATAGTTTACGTGCGGAGAGTCAAAATCAAACATGCATTAATTCAAAAACGTTCAGAAATTACATAAAAAAAAACTAGTTTTTTTAACTGAAAGTAAGGAGCGACATTAAAACTTAAAACGAACAGAAATTACTCCGTATATGAAATAGATTGTTCCCTCCGCAATCCATCGCTCTTTACGCTAAAGCTTTTAATTGTTTTAAAAAGCAGAATTGTGGCAAAGAGTCAAACTTTAGCGTAAAGAGCGAGGGATTGCGGAGGGAACAATCTATTTCATATACGGAGTAATTTCTGTTCGTTTTAAGTTTTAATGTCGCTCCTTACTTTCAGTTAAAAAAACTAGTTTTTTTTTATGTAATTTCTATAAGAAATGCCATTCATATAATTTGGATTTAGATAGTTTTTCGTTACAGGTACTCATTAATCAACCATACTTTCCAAATACTGCTTAATGACTCCTTGATGATGTCAGGGAAAGCATACCGTAGACCGGTGGAATTGAAAGACAACGAATATACAGACTCACTTTCTGTAGCTCTCCGTTTAACAAGTCGCCATCTATCAAGCGAGGGCCTGGGATTCTTATCAATAGATGATGTAAATGTGCTAAATGATGAATGGGAAGCGACACTTATTCGAGATGCTGAATTACTACCGGATCTTAAACCATTTCAGGAGGCTGTGATGAACATTACATGTGCTGCAACAAGGCCTGTGGAACCTGTTAATGACATAGAAACGGTAATTTTGTATATGAGATGGACTTGAAATGGTGATGCATTATGACTTAATTATTTAAGAACACTTTCCATAACGTAGCCTATTTAAGAACAGAAAAGCCGTATTAATCATAATTCACAATCTTTTGGTACAAACACTTTCTTTTGAGGAGGGGGGGAGGATTTTCGGTTTTTCAATTTGTTTGGTGAAAATTAAAAAAAAGGGTATTTTTCAACGAAAATGTCCCCGAAAAGATGTTTTTTTCAAAATCGAGGAGGGGTAAAACATCTAGAGAGAGGCGACCCCCCCCCCCCCCAATTGACGCTGTTGATAACACTAAATACACTCAAACACATAAAGCTTTCATTCCAAAAAGTATGAAAACTGATAAGAGAGGGAACTCGAGTTTTTCTCTGTGGAAAAAAACAACAATCAATACCACCTAGTGTTACCAAGCAGATTCGTGTTTTTTACTTTTACTTTACATGAGGTGGAGACGCTTTCTTCAAAAGGGCTGAATTGGGGTATATCTACATTCATTTTAACTAAGCGTACTAGACTTCAATTGTTGGCGTACTAAGCTCGTTTTAACTGTTGTATTATTAACAAAGACAATTTTAAAAACAAAAGAAAATGTCTAATTTTAAATTAAGTTAGTTTAAGGTGGGTTTGAACTCGGTTTGTGTATTATTTGCAGGGCTGCAGTAAGCTACTGGGGATATACGCTATATATCATATTGTATATATTTTTGCTTATATAAAGATTCTCTGGTCTGTTCAACGATAGTAAAACTTGGAAAGTACTGGAGTAAACTAGGTCTTCTAACTGAAATCAAACTTTAACAAATTAATATTGAGCTAGTTTTGATTTTTTTTTTTTTTTTTTTTTTTTTTTTTTTTTTTTTTTTTTTTTTTTTTTTTTTTTTTTTTTTTTACCTGTTTACTTCTACTAGGTAATGCTGCACTGTCCATAGTGCTAACGGTTTTTAATTGCTAATAAGCCCGTGAAATAATTCCAAAGGTTCCACTCTCATTAATTTCCCATACCCTTCGTTTCAGGCAAGAAATGATTAGAAAAATCCAAAAAAAAGCTCTAAGACGCATCGTCTAAGCTTGAAGATGTAAAAAGGTCGGGTTGCAGTTTAAGGCTAGATGGCTCTTTTGATTTTTGTTGATGTTTGTCCTTTTTCTGTGTTTATTCTGTCGTATATTTACTCCTTTTTAACACTGTGAGGAGTTTCTAAATAATTAGAAAAATCCAAAATGAGCTCTAAGACACATCTTCTAAGCTTGAAGATGTAAAAAGGTCGGGTTGCAGTTTAAGGCTAGATGGCTCTTTTGATTTTTGTTGATGTTTGTCCTTTTTTTGTGTTTATTCTGTCGTATATTTACTCCTTTTTAACACTGTGAGGAGTTTCTAAATAATTAGAAAAATCCAAAATGAGCTCTAAGACACATCTTCTAAGCTTGAAGATGTAAAAAGGTCGGGTTGCAGTTTAAGGCTAGATGACTCTTTTGATTTTGTTGATGTTTGTCCTTTTTATGTGTTTTATTCTGTCGTATATTTACTCCTTTTTAACACCACAAGGAGTTTCTAAATAATTAGAAAAATCCAAAATGAGCTCTAAGACAATTTTAGACATTTAACGGATTAGCAAGACTTGCAAGTTTCGGACTGCATGTTCAGGATTTACGTGTGCAATGGAACATATTTCAAATAATCTTATTTTAAGGTACTTATTTTAGGTGGAGTACTTATTACCACCTTAAAATAAGGTACTTATTTTAAGGTGGAGCTTAAATCACTTTTTAAGTTGACGAGGTTCGAGATTTTGATCAGCTAAAGATAGTAAAGCTTATCATATAGAATTTGTTCACAGACAATTTTGCTCTTTCAGCCTAAACCAAAGTCCAAAGTTTTCGCTATGTATAGAGAAAAAAATAAATTATTATTATTTACGGTTAATTGATTTTTAGTAAAAATCCAAAAATAGCAATGAAACAATAAAGGAAATTACCTAATTAAATGAGTTATTAAATGGAATCCTTGTTAGTTAGGTATTAGCTAGTTTCAAACGTATATAAGGATTTATTAAACGGGTTGTTAATTAGTAACTATTAATTAGTTAATAATCTGCGTTGGTAATGATCAAAAGTGGTTTATTTTTTTAAATAATTCAAGAATAAAGAATCAAGGACTGCAATTCCAAATACTTCAGTGTATCTCAGTTCTGAAACTGATGAACAAACAAAACTAGAAAGACTTATCATATACAGCTTCAAACAAAATTATGTCACTAATTGATAGTAACTTTCTTTCTATTTAAATATACCAAGTCGATTAGATCTTATCTAAATTTATTTTGATATTTATAATCAGTAAAATAATGATATAAGGAACAAAATAACAATCAGTGAAATAGATATCTGATATTAGCTTTTAAAGTTACTGTGTTATTTAGAGTAAGTGCGAGATGAGCATAAAATAAATGCAGAAACCTCAACTTCCCTACGTTATTTTGTATAAAGTTTTATCTTATTAGTGTTCTACAAATTTGGTTTTAGAAACCTCCCTAAAATGCGTCTGATCTCCCTTTAGGAAAAAAACGCAATTGTAAAGTTTAAAAAAAAAAAATGCCAAACGCTAGATGGCGTCGTTGACTTTTTTTTACTCTAGCACCAGTTTGCAATCAACCGACCTATGCTCTTTGGTCTATAGATGGACATGTATTTTAAACGGGCATCGTCTTCTAATAGATATCAAAACCAAAAAGAGAAATCGATAGGTTTCTTTTCTTGGGAGCACGGTTGTCACTCGGCTAAAGAAAAAATCGGGTAATTTTTTTTCTACACCAGTACCAGTTTCCAATCAAGTGACCTATACTCTTTGGTCTATAGATGGACATCTATTTTAAACGGACATCGTCTTACAATAGATATCAAAAACAAGAAGAGAAATTGATAGATTTTTTTCTTGGGAGTACGGTTTTCATTCAGCTAAAAAAAAAAAAATCAGCTATTTTTTTTTTTTTACTTCAGTACCAGTTTCCAATCAAGCGACCTATACTCTTTGGAATATAGATAGACATGTACTTAAATCGGGCATTGTCTTCCAATATATATAATATACAAGAAGAGAAATTGATGAATTTCTTTTCTTGGGAGCACTGTTGCCACTCAGCTAAAGAAAAATCCATGGCGCGTGTCTAAAATTGTCCTCGTATTAATAGGGATCAATTTTGATTTGGAGTCCTTGAGAATTTTCCACCATTATTGTTTTGTGTCCCACGGTGTCGAAACTGTATTTTATATCTTAAAATTTGGACTTTATAAACAATAGATAACAAGAACTATTTTTCAAATATCTCAAATTATTGATAAAACTTCATATGAAAGTTAGAATAAATCCATTACACGTCGAAAATACTTCGATTTCCTCGATATATGTAAAATTATACATCCCTGTTTCTTGACTAGATGTGAAAAGTACTTTTTTCTTTTTTCAATAAATCATCTTTTTTATTTTTTATTTTTTTGTTTTGTTATTTTAGTATTTATTTAGTTTTGATTTAAGATTATATTTTTGTTTTAAATTTATATTGAAGTGGATTATCATATTAATCATTCTGTATAAAGGCTTATTGTTAATAAATATCAATGTCATATTATGTATTTTCCCCTTTTTTACCTTTCCTTTAAATAGAATTCAAATTCCTTCAAATATCACACTGCCTTTCCATTAAATGTAATATTTTGGTTGCCTCTCCTCCAAATGTACTTCAAATTCCTTCAAATACCACTGAGATAAATTAAAATAGACTGGGATAAATTTAGAAAATATGCATGATATGAAAAAGAAATGAGATGTTTAAAAAGATATGTAATCAAATGAATCATATATATTCACATATCAAAAGATATGTAAAAACCTTAAAAAAAACAATGTTAACAATGTTGTTAAATGTTGCCAAAGCTTACATTTAAGTTCCTTCTCTTTTTTCTCTGTCTTTTTTTATTTAGGTTTTGATGTCCTTTTAAACTGAGTGCTGAAGTCATTTTTTTTTCTCTTTTCTTAGAATGATGATGGTTGTATTGATGTTCTCAACATTATGGCGCAAAGGTGCATGATTAGCTCGCAATCTTCCAGTGATCAAAATCTAGTAAATGACGAAATTGCGTATGGGAAGAAGTTAAAGAAACTATTAGATGGAGCTCTAGATGCTAGACTCCCTATCTGTGTCAAATGGAAGGTTAGTACCTTGATAAAAGTTTTGCAGAGAATTTACTCTTTTGTTTCAGTATTAATTCCCACTTTATGTTTTTTCCTGATTTAGGCTGTAATGTTATAGACTGCTTTATTTTAAATCTTCAGTTTTGTATCAATAAGAATTTCTGCTTTAATGTTTTCTCATTTTTTATTTGGGCAACATCTAATTCGCTTTAATCTGTCTCTTTTATTCCAATTTTGTTTCTGCTTTTTGCTCTTTTTTAGGCTTTATCTCTTTCATTCTACTCTTCAAATCCACTTTTATGTTATAGGCCTATGTGAACAGCGATGAAGATACTGCTACAAAACAGACAGTCTTTGGTATTCATTTTATTTACATTCAGACTTTGAACAAGATTTATAGAATCCCTGCATCAGTTGCCATTGTGCCTAGCTCCCAAACAAAAGAGACAAAAATATTGAATTTTGTAACTTTTGATGAAAATGGTGAAGTTATTAAAGGTGATGATCAGAGGTTGTTGGCAACATTAGAATCCGAAATTTCGAGGTGCATTTGCTATAGATTGGATTACAAGTCTCCAGTTTGTCATGATTTTAGTAAGTCGAGGTAAGTATTAGCAATCCTTATTAGTGTGACATGGCAGAAAACAGAAAAATAACTTGGTAAAATAGGTAAAAAAAAGACGATTTTTAACAGATAGGAGTTATGGGACAAAATGAGAGTTCCAGTCAAAACTGAAATATTTTTAGTTTTTTTTTCTTCTATAATGTAAAGGTAGATTACATGTAAAGATAGAATGTATCACTGACGGAAAAACAAAACCATAGGTGCAGTCATTTTTGTTTATTTTTATTTTCTTTTTTAACAAAAACAACAAAGCACTAGTCCCTTGGCCCAAGATTACCCCCCAAATAAAAAAGTTACCCTAATTTTGAGGGGATGGGTCCCCTTTTTTTTCTTTTTTTTTAGTATCAACTCAGCAGTAGAACGATAAAACTTGAAATTATTGGATGCTCTTTGGTAATCTTTGTAGCGATATGTGATGCTTACATTTAATTAGTGTTGGAAAATAGTATCTTTTTTCCTCGTTTTTTCATTTATTATTACTCCGTTTGCAATTTGTTAAAAATGGGGCATAAGTTTCAATTAATCAGTATAGCTTAAATGTATATATTTAATATATTTCATTTGCAATATTATCCCGGATTGAACTGTAAGCTATTTGAGCAGACAGGGAAAAAAAAACATGTAAATGCCTAGGGTCGATTATCAGTGCCTTCATAAAATTTTAACGCCGAAAACAGAGTTGAAGATCTAACGACTATGTATAAAAGTAATAAAGTAGTATGCAAATGGTAAGTTTGTGTAAAGAACTGATTAATTTTGAGTAAGTTTGGTAAGCTCGAAATCAATTAAACTGCCTACTTAAAAATTTGCATAAAAGAAGATTTTGAACGGACAGATCTGTAGAGCCCATTTACGTAGTAGGAGGAGTAACTAAAAAAAAGTTTTGAGAAAATATGAAAATTTAGAAATTTGTTTTTTATTTAAAAATAAATAAGAAAAAAAATTATAGCAAAAATAATAAAGAATAATTATTATTCGTGGTTCGTAATTATTAGTGGTTCGTAAAATATTATATCTGAAAGTAGAATTGGGATCGAAAGATTATATACAAAAATAGTAAAGCAGCAAGAAAATGGTAAGTTTGGGTGAACGTACTGATTAAGTTTTAATAAGTTTGGTAGGTTTAAACCAAAGTGTTTTGGTAGGTTTGGTAAATATGTATGATCCTTATAATATTTGAACTGGTAGAAGCTCATATTATTGGGGAGGAAATACTGAAAAAACATACCTTAAGGAAGTACAAAAATTTTGACATTTATTTTTCTGTTTATAAAATAAACAGAGAAAAAAACTCTGAAGCAAAAACGATAAAGATTTCAAGCTGTTGTGTAGGATCGATCATCAGTACCTTCATAAGCTTGGATTGCTAAAATAAAGGCCAAGCCTTATTTCTCCTTAACAGAATTTTTTTCTTTTAGATTTCAGGGCAGATGGACTAGCTACAGTAGTTAATGAAAATTGGCTCAGTGCCTTCTTTGAGTAAATCTCTTTCTATCCTTAAAGGAGAAATTTTTTGTCTGGGAATGAGGCTCTAATTTTTTCTTTAAGTTTATCTTCAAACTTCTTTAAATGATCTTCTTTCTATTCTTAAACATGGGAAAAGGGCGTGGATATCTCTAGCTGAATTTTGACTGCCAAATTCGTAATCTGCCGGCTGTCATAATCTAATTTTAAGATCGTTTAATTCCATGTTTTGTTTCCTTTTCTTCCTTTTGTTTCCTTTGTGAGAAAGGGAAAGGGAAAAAGGGAAGAATCCCTTTTTCCTTTTTGCTCACCCGGAACATTACCTATAAGTAAAGTATATTAATTATTACTTATAAGTATTTTTCTAGTGTATCTTATAAGTATCAACTTATAAGTAATGCACATGTTACCACGATTGTCCGAAATCTGGTTAATGTTGACATTTCCCGGTGTATGTCCAAAATTCCTTTTTCTCTGCTTGGATTGAATAGCTTTGCGAGTTGGCTTTTTCAGTCTTTTGCAAGGTGTGATGGTAAAAGTTAAAGTTAGGTTAAATTCGGTTATAAATGTCAGAAATGGGTCAAAACCTAAGCTAGCCTAACTCAACCTAACCTAATCAAACCTAAACTAATCTTGCATTAAATTGAAAAAGTTGACTGGCAATGCTGACTAAATCCAAGAAGAAAAAAAGGTATTTTCGACAGTCACCGGTGAATGTCGATATTCCCGAACTTCGGACAGTCACGGTAACGTATATATGACTTGTAAATATTGTATACTTATAGTAGTCACTTATATTACTTTTAAGTTTCACTGATAAGTATTAAATTACTTATAAGCAAATGTTTTGTTTCTTCCCGTTTGTCTTGCCAGGGCCGTGTATTATTGGACTTCAATGTTTTACTTACAAGTAATGTAGTATTTAAGAAGTGAAAAGAATCATTTTTATACAACTCTGGAAAAGTTATCACAGCTTTGCCTCTCACAGAGACTATCTGTCTTGGCTTTACTCTAATTAGCCATGGCTCTCAAGTCTTTCGATCACATCCACCAAATGTATATACATAGCGTATATATATATATATATATATATATATATATATATATATATATATATATATATATATATTTATATATATATATATATATATATATATATATATATATATATATATATATATATATATATATATATATATATATATATATATATATATATATATATATATCATGAAAAGAGAAATCACCAATGCAACAGCACAACACACAAAAAAAAAAAAAAAAAAAGAGAGACAGAAGAAGAAAAGGAAGACTGTTTTCCTAAATTAGTGATTAATATAGACCAGCCCTTGAATGAGGCCTTAACCCTACTCATCCATACAATCACATAGGTCAAACAGCATAGCCATACACAATCAACCATAAAGAATAATCCATGAACAGGCAGTCATGTCGTCAATAAGTATAAGTCGTCATTTACCAAACAATAGAAAAAATAACAAAGACAAATAATTCAGAGGCAACAACCCAACACAAGGGCTCATCAGGAGAATACACTGGCCTATAGGGTTTCGCCACTTTAAATTCTCTACCCAGTCAAGTGTTGTGGCTACCACAGAATATCCATGGCATCCCCGTGTCAGGTATCACCCCCAAAATACATGCCTATGAAAGAAACAAAAAACAACAGCAAATGTAAAACAATAACATCAAATAACACCAAAACAAACTTATATATATATATATATATAATAAATAACAAATATAATAAATATTCACGACTTATCTAGATGCCGAAAGCAAAAACAGAACAACGAGGAGACATACTCTATCTCCTGTTCCCCCTTAAAAAAAAAAAAAAGAAAAAAAAAACACGAAAGAGAATTTTCCCGAGATTAAAATTCATGTATCAAATTCAATTGGTTCGCCGAACTAGATGGGATGTTAGTAGTCGGATAATGATGGAAATCAACATCATGTGAGGACATCTCACTAAATTACTCAGGTAAAATGCTATACTCTGGTAATGGTGGAAATAAACATCATGTGAAAACATTCCACTAAAACACTCAGGTAATTATACGTGTGTAAATTTAAACATAAAAACAGCATTATGAAAATGAATAGTCTAACAAATGGTAATATCTTCATTTTATCATATCTCAGTCGAATAGACATATCACGTTCATCTCCAGTTAGAACACAAATGGTATTTTTTAAACTCCTAACCTAAGGGATCAAGGGTCGATTAAAACGTACTTAAACACACAATAAAACTCTAAATAGGGATGGGCGAAGAAAAGAAAAATGAACCGATCTCATAATACCATTTGAGAAAAAGTGCTTCAGCTTTCTCATCATACCAACATTTCTTGCACCCTTGCTAATAACACATAACATTTGTCCCTTGAAACTAAGGCGTTTATAATATAAGTAATGTAGTCCTTGCAATACTATTAGTAAAGTATTATTGATAAGTGTATTCTTTATGCGTATTTCTTATACCCACTTGTCACCCACCAAAAAATGATCTGAATTTAGTTCAATTACTGGGTTAATTAACTGAATTAATTAAGTTAACGGGTTTAATTAATGGATTAATTAATTAATTATATAGCTATTATAGCTATTAGTGGTATTTAAACGATCAAAAGTGATTTTAAGTGTTTTCATATTTTAAGTTTTCCATGTTTTATTTGTCTAAATCTTTTTAACGTGTTTTTTAAGACTTTTTATTTTTTATTTACACTTTTTATTTTATTTTTTTAGACACTTTTGTCCTTATCGTTGCATAGATAAATGCAGCTACTGACTTTTAAAGCACTTCCCATTGCGTAGTTCTTTGTACGTTTTACGAAGAAGCTCAAAATTTTGAAAATACAACAATTTTTGAAATTACAGCAAGATTCACTGAATACTGCTTTTTTGAAATTTATGTCATTTATCTGGCCCACTTTGAAATTAACTGACTTTTATATAACAGACTTGTATACTGAATTGCATAATGACTTGTACTGACTTGATATGTTTGTACTGATTAATCATAGAAACGCGAAAAAAATCAAAATTTGACTATTCAATAGTTATTCGATTATGAAATTACTTGCAGTTATTGCTAGAAAATCCTAAAACCCTGCTAATTCTTGAAATCAATTTTTATCCATTTAAAAATACAGATAATCCAAAAAAACACAATTAAATTTTTTTTAATATTTTACGATATCATTAAAATGTCATAATGATGTTTTTTTTAACTTTTCATCTTACTATTAACAGTTTTGGTTTTCTTGGAAAGGAAAGGCACGGTTTTGCATAATGTATGAGACATATCATAATTTGGCTGTTGTTTGGACTACTTGTTCGGTCTAATAGATCCATTAGACTATTGAAACAAGGATCGGACAGATGGTCTTTTTTTGGGAGGGGGGGGGATCAGCAAAGAATCACTGTTCTTGCTGATAATTTTGATAAGAAGTACCCAGAAATTTGGAAAAAATAATCTACCTGTGTATTCGTCCTTGATTAGAAGTGCTTACTACCCCTTTAATTTTCCGCCTTGCTGATTCATATCCTTAAAATTTCAGGCTTTGCTTAGTTCCAGTCAAGATAGTAGTTTTTAATTCGTTTAGAAAAGAAGTAGACGTCAGAGTCGCGGCTATGGATCCTCGGTATGTTCTTTTTCCTCTTTCTTTTTTTTTCTTGCTTCTGGCTCCGTTTTTTGTGTCTTTCATTCTTTCTGTGCCATTAAGCATAGTTTCTAAGCGTTTCCCATTGTCTCTTTAATCTAATCTTGTAGTTAAGATAAAATGAATAAGTATTTATTTAATCAAACGAAGATTGATGATTAATCTGTCCGTTTTATGAAGATAAGTAGTATTTTTTGACTCAATGGATATATTGAAAAAACTCCTGTGAGATAGGGTGGTAGTGTGTACTGGGGGGGGGTCCTTTGAAGCACCCCTCTTTCCACCTTCTTTTGTAGTTCAGAATATATCGCAAAGTAGGGACGAGGGTTTTGGGTGACGTTCACTTTCAGGTCTATGAACTAAGATACCGATCTGGCGCATAGACTTTACTCCCCGCACTCGACTAGGTAGGGCACATTTATTATTCAAATTTAAGCAAATATTTCAATTCAATTCTTAGATTCCCCCCGCCAGATAATTGATCAGCAAACAGTCAAACTAGTTTATAATGAGAGTGTGACAATGGTATTTTAGATTTTATAAAACTAGACTTACGACTTTTTATCATGAAGTTTTTTGTTGGTAAGTGAGGCTGCTATGCCTGTTCTAGGGTTTTGACTTTTATCTTATAAAGCTAAAACTTCATTAAATCAAGTTTCAAAACTTGATGGGTTAAATAGTTAAGATAGTTAAACGAAAGAAAGCGAACCAAGTTGAGTCAAGGTAAAAAAAAGTAATGCTTTGCCAAAAGAATAGGTATGTTGTGGGGAAATTTTAGCTTAGCTGACAACTGAGATAACTAAAAAATAGACATGCATTTAACGTCAAAATTTAACGTTCGTTTGCGTCGCAAATTCTGCTACCACCACTAATGGTATTCCTGGTACTAATGGTACTCCTCCTAATGGTCAAAATATAATTCTTGAATTGTGCATATGCAAAAATCATCCGTGGTTTGATAAACAGTTACATCAATCGGAAGAAAGTAATGACACTTGGAAAATTTAGTGCATATACACAGTTCAGGGTATATAATTGGTCATTGAGGGGATGGGCGTAAATATTTTTGTTGATAAATAAGTCTGATAAATTTTAATACTAATATATAAATAGTTTACCTTTATGTGAATTCTGATCATAGAAACTTACCTTGTAATTCTCTCCTATTTTAATGTATATATATTTTTTAGGCTGCCTCCTCGGAATCAACTTTACCATCCGGAAGCAATGACCCCCTTTTCTTGGGTGGGGACCTCTCAGACATGGAGAACACTCCAACCCAGGTCTATAACAGAATTAAATTGGACGTTGTGTGCTTCGATGCCAGGAACTTATTGTTTAGATAACCGGTTAAAAATAGACTGTCGAATCACTTTTGACGGTGAAGAAAAGCCGCGTGTATTTGGTCAGGTTTTAAAGTTCGACTTCGAGTTGCTTGTGACTAGTCCATAGATTATTAATTTATGTTTGTTTTTTACAATTGTTTGTTTCTGGTTGATTTGTAGTAAACTGCAATTATTTTTGTTTTATCATCCTTCTTCTGTCTGTGAATTAAATTAAGAGGAATAGAATTGTTTGAGAAGATGAATACTGTGGTCGTTGTCCGCGCACCTAGAGTGCAAAAACTTCTGCAAAGTCTACTTAATGGGCTCTTTAAAATCAAGGTTTCAATGCGTTTTTAGTGATATTACCTGGATACATTCTTTTTTATAACGGTCTAGGTTGTGCCAGTTAGTGCAACCTAGTAAAGAGTTTTCCTCTACCCATAGCGGTGAAACTAATTCATGAAAATGGGAGAAGGAGGGAGGGGGGACAAAAATACTTTTCTAAATCTCGACGAGGACTTCTTTAGATTTTTTTTTCAGGGAGAGCACCAAAAAAGGGAGTTTTTCAATGACAATACCAAAAAAAAGGTTATTTTGGGAAATCTGGGTGGGGGGGGGCAAAATACAGGGGGTCGTATAACACCATGTCATATCCTGTTTATATAAATAATTCAAAGAGACGAACAGAAAATAATTCTGGTCTTTAACAGTTTTTTTAATTAAAAGTAGATAACAACGTTGAAATTCCAATTTGTTGGTAACCACGCAATTTTTACTGGCTTTGAAAAAGAGATGAGGCAAGAGTCTCCCTGCATTCACGGCGATTTTTCTTGGTTAAGTGTTAATTGTCGCTAATCACTTGTTTTAATTATTTTTTTCTTTGTTTAGTATGGCTGAACTGTGAGCCATTTCGTGAAAAAGAGAAAATGAGGGACGATTGGGGTCTTCAGAAGTGTGATTTTGTTCCCAATTCTTAATTTTTGTGGAAATATCTGTTTCATTCTATGGTATAAATAATATAAATTCGCTTTATGACATGAGGAAATGCCGGATTAGAGTTAAATTACCTTGATGGGGTGGCTGATATTTTTGGAAATTTTGTCATTTTCTGATGCTGTTTATTGTTTAGTTATATTATTCATTGTTGAACATGTTATAACCGTCTGTTGTATTCACGAACCTTTTCCCACAGATTTCCAGCATTCAGTTCTCGTTTGTCAATTAAAGAGACTCTTGTATAGTAACTAAAATAACATAATCTCAACTAAACGTAAGATCCCTGACTACAGTCCCGACTATCCTCATGGGACGTTTTGGGCCATAACTATTGCCAACTCATGCGCTCGGTGTATCGCTTTATTTCGTCTGGTGCGTGAGTGGATAAGGATGTTTAAATTCTCCGTCCATTGTTTTCGTGATCTGCTTTGTGGACGGAGCACATGAAGAGATCCTTTAAGGGTGGTTTCTCTAGTCGCTTGACGAGGCCGAACCGGTGCAGCTATTACTTATTGACTCTTCTGTGAATGGTTTTATTAAACTGCATTCTTCGGTGTAAGCCCATGTCCGTGATGTGGTCAGTATAGTTAGTTTCAGAACCAGAGTAGTTAGTTCACAAATGACGGAGTTGTCTCACCTTGAATGCTAAAAGTTTTCTTTCGGTTTTAAGCGTCTATGCTTCGCACCCATACATGATGTTGGGGATGACAAGGCTATGGAAGAGGTGTAGTTTCAGTTTGTTGCATATATGGCTGTTTTTCCAGAGGTTGGCTAGTACTCAGAAGGCAGAGCTACCAAGTACAAGTTATCGTTTCACATTAAAGCTAAGAAAGCTATATGAGGACAGTAAGCTACCCAGGTATAGAAACTGGTCTATCGTTTCGGTGTGTCATCCTCCATGGTAATAACTAAATGGGTGGGGTTACCTAGTTTGGTCTTGTAGTCACCACAACTTTGGTTTTACTTGAATTGATCTCCATCCCAAACGGCTTGAGGGTGTCGTACATTTTATCAACTTCTGCATGTTGTTCTTGTAAAGAGATGGATAGCACATCTACATCATCGGCTTAAGGCAGATTGTCTATGTGCAGGTCTCCTATTTTAACATCATATTCTAATGGAGTCAGTGACATAATGGCATTTAGAGTGACGTTAAAGAAGTTTGGTGATAAGATGCAACCCTGAAGTATTTCTGACGAGTTGTGAACTCATCTGACGACCCATCAGCGGTTAATACACGTCCTTTTGACAAGTTTTAGAGACTCTTGATAATTTGGACTATTTTATCAGGGATATCGCTGTAGACGATGATTTGCTAGAGCTCTTCGTGCCATATTAGGTCGAATGCCTGTGTGAAATCGAAGAATAGCTGGTAGGATTCATAGTTGATTTTTGTGTATCGTTCAATGAGCTGTTGGGTGATGAATATCTGGTCGATTGTTCATCTGCCAGGGCGAAAGCCGGCCTAATGTTATCCAAATTGGTAAAATTAGTAGTTGCCTGTATGTGTTGGAGAAAAACTTCTGTCAGAACACGTGACTGGTGGCTCGTGAGGCTAATTGGACGGTAGTTTCCGTATTCCATTTTTATCCCTTTTCAAACAGTTCGTAGCAACGAACTGTAGTAAGGAGCGACCCGGCTCAATAGCAACCGAAACTCTAAAAAAAGAATTTTGATACCAATAGTTACATCAAAGGAATTGTATTTTTATGTTGATTTTAGATCTGTACGTTTCATCAAGTTTAGTCTTTCCCATCAAAAGTGACGAGCCTGAGAAAATTTGCCTTATTTCAGAATATAGGGGCAAAAACACAGGGTACTCTGATACAGCGTATCACAGTACCCTACTGTAAAAGTTTCCAGCTCCTATCTACAAAAATGTGGAATTTTGTATTTTTTGCTAGAAGACAGATCATGGATGCGTGTTTTTTTTTTTTTTTTTTTTTTTTTAGGGGTGATCGTATCAACCCAGTGGTCCTAGAATGCCGCGAGACAGCTCATTCTAACGGAAATTAAAAGCTCTATTGCTCTTTTTAAGTGACCAAAAAATTGGAGGTTACCTAAGCCCCCTCACATGTTCATTTTTTTCCAAAGTCACTGGATAAAAATTTTGAGATAGCCATTTTGTTAATCATAGTCGAAAAACTTAATAACTCTGTCTATAATCCCCCACAGTCCCCGGGGGAGGGCCTGTAAGTTATAAACTTTGACCATTATTTACATATAGTAATGGTTATTGGGAAGCGTACAGACGTTTTCAGGGGGAATTTTTCGCGTTTTTTCCCCAACTGGAAGTAAGGAGCAGCATTAAAACTGAAATTATTACGTGCATAAGGGGGTTTGTCTCCTCCTCAATACCTCGCTCTTTACGCTAAAGTATTTTTAGTAATTTCAACTATTTATTCTACGGCCTTTGTGATTCAGGGGTCATTCTTAAAGAACTGGGAAAAAATTCAAGCTTTAGTGTAAAGAGTGAGGTATTGACGAAGGGGCGAATCCCCTCATATACGTAATAAAAATATACAAATATAGAAGTTCGTTACGTAAGTTAATTCGTAAATTACGCATATTTATTACTAATAAAAACGTTGGTAAAAAAAAATGAACAGTTCTAGTAGCCTTTTTAATCAACCAGAAATTGGAGGGCAACTAGGCCTCCTCTCCCACTGCTTTTTTCATCAAAATCGCCCGATCAAAACAATTATAACGCCATTTAGCCAAAAGAAAAATTAATATGCAAGTTTCATCTTAATTATCCATGTGCGGCGAGCCAAAATCAAAACATGCATTAATTCAAAAACGTTCAGAAATGAAATTAAAAAAACAAGTTTTTCAACTGAAAGTAAGGAGCGACATTAAAACTTAAAGCGAACTGAAATTACTTAGTATATGAAAGGGGCTGTTCCCTTCTCAACGCCCTGCTCTTTGCACTGAAGTTTGACTCTTTCTCACAACTCTACTTTTTAAAACAATAAAAAACTTTAGCGTAAGAGTGGGGCTACAACTCGGTAGGTTCAATAATCCGAAGCCAACACAGTGCTTGACCATGAAATGGCCCACACGTTAATATGTTACTCACATGAGGGTAAAACGGCAAGCCTCAATTGATGTGCTACGGATATTGTTACTGTCTTCATAGTAATTGTGACGTTGATAGACTCCAAGATGAGAGTTTAAGAGGAACTTTGCAAGAATAGTTGGGTATGAAACTGGAGATTTTAGAATTTGAATATGGGTAAGATGGATGGATTAATTTTAGAAAAATAGATTGCAAAGTAGCGAAGGGTGTCTTAGGTAGAAAAGTTATAAATATGAATAGGACTATTATAAGAAGCGCTTTAAGCTTGGTATAAAAGAGAAGAGATTTATAGAAGAAGTTTTTGAATAACAGGTTACGAAAATAAGAGGAAAGCTAAGGAAGTAGAGAGAGACATTAAAGTGTGGATTAAGGAGATGTGCCACGTATAGAATTGGCGAGGATCAGGAAGATGCAGCTAGACTGAAGGTTGATAAGAAGTAGTCAGTCTGGACTTGTCCCAGTTAAAGATATGAAAGTAGCCTCTATTCGTGATAAGGAAAGTCCTTAAGAGTGATGGCAAGAAAGTTTAGAGAATGTAATTAGCCGAGTGTGATAAAGCTGTAGGACGGGACGTAAAAAATGCAAAAAAAAAATTTCGAAAATTGGAAATGAAGGAGGATTTATTTTTTGAGGAGCTGCAGACAGTAGGCTACTAAAAGTATTTTTTTTCAAGTTTTCAAGTTCTTTTAGTTAATAAATAAAAAAAAAACTTTAATATCAATGCAATACCAAAGGGCTTAGAGGTCCGTTAATTGTGAAAACAAAACAAAAAACACATTACATATTAATCATTTGCAGGTTATTAAATTAAGCCTGGCCAAAAATTAATAAGAAGTACTGCTCATACAAAGACAACCGATATTCACTTTACCCATCAACAACAACAAATCTCACTTTGTCAGCTACATCAAGAACCAGCGCTAAACCATAAAGAAAAAACTACACATTTACTATTTAATTTAAAACAACATTATTCATAAATTTTTACAATCAACTATTCTTCTCCAACAAAAATCTTTTTAGGTGTTTTTTCTAAAGGAGCCGAGAGTATGGGATCCCAAACTCCAACAGGAATAGAGTTCCCAATCCCCCAGATAGCGCAAGAAATATGCTTTTAGGTGGAATATACATAATTCTCCACCGTGGTGCATCAAAAATTACAGAGGTTTCCCCCCCCCAAAGATTTTTTTTCAATTATGCCACTGAACTTAATCATACAAACGAGAGCATGAAAGAAAGGATCATACAAACAAATAGAACAAAACACCTTTTAATGCTAAATTTTAAATTTTTGCTGCTTCCAGGCATACTGACTACCAGTTCTAGTCACTTTTTCAATAAAAAACAAGTTTTTTTTCAATCGAGAGTAAGCAGCAGCATTAAGACTTAAAACTAACAGAAATTGTTACGTATATGAGGGATCACCCCCTTCGTCAATACCTCATTCTTTACGCTAGAACTCGGATTTTGTCCAAATTCTTTGAGAACGACTCCTGAGTCACAAATTCCATTTAGTTAGAATAAATAGCTCTTTTAAAAGTACAAAAAAACTTTAGCGTAAAGAGTGAGGTATTGGAAAGGGGAGGACTTCCATCAGATACATAATAATTTCTGTTCGTTTAAAGTTATAATGTTACTTCTTACTTCCGGTTGAAAAAACTTGGCTTTTTATTCAATTTCTGGCCATTTTTAAAATAATGCTGGAAAATCCGGCTCTCCCTCGGTGGAAAATTCCCTCTTCCTATGAGAAATTCCTCCATAGAAAGATCCTCTTTGTAACCTCCCCTCCCTCTGACCCTACCACCAGAAAAAATCCTCTGAAAACAAATGTATACTTCCGAATAATTTATACTATATGTAATTCATATATGTAATAGTTTCGTATATACGTAATAGTTTCATATACGTAATAGTTTATGTGCGTCTTAAGTTTTGATGTTGCTCCTTACTTTCAGTTGAAAAAACTTGTTTTTTATATTTATTTTCTGATCGTTTTTAAATAATGCCAGAAAATCTGGCTCTCCCTCCTTGAAAATTTCTCAGATCATAACAAATTCCTCCATGGGAAGTTATTTCCACTTAAACTACCCCCGACCCCCTTTAGGAAATTTTCCCCCAGACAGTTCCATTCTAGCTGAAAATCAACCTGGAAAATTCCTTGCGGATAATTCCAGGGTAATTTTTTTCTTAACGCCTTTTCATTTTAAAAAAAAACTTAGATTTCTGATTGTCTTTATAATCATATCAGAAGTCCTATCATCTGTGGAAAAGTTTTCCCACAAATAGCCCCACCCCCAATCACAGCAAAAAGTCGCTAACGAAGAAAGCTCCCAATGGAAAATTATTTTGTGGAAAAGTCATCTATGGAGATTTTGCCCAGTGAAATTCAACCCCCCCCCCCATGGATAGATAATCTAGACGATTCCAACCCGGTGAAAATGAGACGAATCTCCTTAACATCTCCACGTGTAAAATTGAGTCGGCAACGATAAAGTAAGACAAAAAAATATAAAAATTCTGGCAAATTTTTCCCGTCTAAGATTTCCACAGCAAAGTTCATCGCCCCTGAATATTTCCCTCCCAACGGAGTATTCCCCCGTGGAGTCTTCATAGTAGAAAATTCACCCCCCTCCTTGCCGGAAGCAGTCTGTATAATTCCCAATAACAAATTTTATACGTAAACAATGGCAAAATTCATAACTTCCGGAACTTTCCCCAGGGACTCTCGGGGGAGGGATCATGTTATCCCAAAGGCATAGTATATTATCATTTGAAGCTGAACATACTACCATATTGAAGCTAAACAAATGATCGTAACCCTCATTAATATAATACCGGACTTGAAGCTAAACGGGAACCGAAGTGCGTTTTGATTCCCAAGGCTGATCATCTAAAGGCAGACAGGTTGCATTCTCTTCATTAAATTAGCCTTAACTCGAGGGTAGACCCAGGCTCGAGGGCAGAGCAAAGCTAGGGTATAAAACTATGTAAAGAATAGGACACAAACTATGTAAAGAATGTCCAAATTTTTTCGGACGTTCTGACTAGGACTGAATGGAGCCTAAGACCGGCATTTTCTCTACTGTTATTGGTCGAAGAAGTCAAATAATTCAAGGAGCGTGGATCCGGCCCAAACCCACCTTCAATCAGAACTATTATAACTCTTTCTAAAAATGTCGACCATGGCTAGTATGCTTAGTTTTGCGGGCAGTAGAACCACTGGAGAATCAGTCAGAACCCAAAATGGTAATTGGATCAGGTTTATAGGAAAATCTTAAGTCAAGTCTTGGATAATTTCAGATTGGTTTCCTATTTGAGTAAAATTATAGACAAAGAGCATTTTTCTGTCTTGAAAAAATAGGTTCAACAGTTTTCCAATTGATATAAACTTTTTTTCTATTGTCAGATTGGCCTTGGCCAATACTTTTGACAGGCAGAGAATAGGCCTTCAGCTAGCTTGTCAATTACCAATAAATGTGAAAAATCAAGAGACAAAATAGAAATATAGGCTATATTGGGAAAACTGCATTGTAAGGCCCCTTCTCCTCATTATCTAGGGATCAGAATTATGTGGGGGTAGGGTATTTTGTCAGAATAGCAAATGCTGTCTTTTGGGAGATCATTAAATTTGTAGTTGTCTGGAAAAACTTTACTGTTGTTACAAGCTGTTGAAAATTTGTATTACTGCATTCAGCAAGATTCTCATGGTTGCATATTGTTTCTTGTCATTGTTAGAGAAGTGTATTCATTTTTTAGCTTTCTAATACTCCCCTTCAACAAACTAAAAATATATAAAGTGGGCAGGGTTTTGTAGCTGAGGGAAATGTTTGTGTTGGGCAATATCAATGAATAATGACAAAAACAATATTTAGTCATCAGAATCTATCTATATGCAGTGATTTAAAAAAAAAATATCCTCCCTTCATATTTTTAACACCACAGAAGCTTGCCCTTGACTAACTGCAATTTTTGGGGAAAATAGGGGGTAAATTTATAGCAAACAGTATTACTAGCTTTTGTATAAAGTGAATATACCACCTGATGCCTTTTTTATGCTTTTTACAAATATAATAATCACTTCTGCCAGAAATTCAGATTTAAGCACTTTTTGACCTCTTAAAAATGACCTAAATATAGGGTATAAAAAAGGCTAAGAAAATTGGTCTCAAACCTTAAATACCTTATAACATTGATCTCAAACTTACTGTTTCATTATCCATCAATTTTTTTTTAATATTGTATAACCCACAAGCACTGATTTTCCAA
Source organism: Artemia franciscana (assembly GCF_032884065.1). Classification (NCBI taxonomy): domain Eukaryota; kingdom Metazoa; phylum Arthropoda; class Branchiopoda; order Anostraca; family Artemiidae; genus Artemia; species Artemia franciscana. The sequence goes on along the minus strand of NC_088880.1, from coordinate 26,322,571 downwards.
TATTAATTTGGATAAATTGATTTTTCCAATGTTATGATGTTTTCTCCTTCCTTGACATTGAATTTTAAATAAAAGCATACATTTTTGGTCAAAAATATGAAAGCCAGCTATTATGAACACCAGTTATACTGTTTGCTATAAATTTAACTATATTATATACAGCAATGGTTAGTTTACATATTTAATATATACTATGCTTTACCCCTACCCCCCCCCCCCCCTGATGTGCAAATATATAGCCCAAATTTGTTTCTAAACTATTACAGATTTGCGATTTCAAATATCCTATTATTTTGTAAAAAACAACCAAAAATGCATGCTCTAATTGAAATTTCAGCAACAAGGAAGAAGAAAATGCCATAACACTGATAAAATTTATTTATCCAATTTAATTGTGGAAAATCAGTGCTTGTGGATAATATAACATTAAAAAAATGGATTTATAATGAAACAGTAAGTTTCAGTCCAATGTTATAAAGTTTGAGACCAATGTTTTAAGCCTTTTTTATACCCCATATTTAGGTCATTTTTAAGAGGTCAAAAAGGGCTTAAATCTGAATTTCTTGTAGAAGCAATTATTATATTTGTAAAGAGCATAAAAAAACGTATTAAGTGGTATATTCACTTTATACAACAGCCAGTAATACTGTTTGCTATAATTTTACCAAACTATATACAATGATGAAAGATGATGACCATAACAAACATGGCTTAACAATCAGCAAAAAGTAGGCTACATCATAAACATCAACTAACAAATCAACAATAAAAGTGATGTCAAAATCACCCAATCATGGACAATATAAACCTAATGTTAGTGTAGACAAGGTAAGGCTAGGTTAGGTTTAAAAATCTTCTTTTTCTCCATTTTACTCTTTGAGGCTCCAGGCCAAACAATTATTAAATAAATATAGAATATAAACCTCACCTCACTGCCACAGGGCTCATGGACTAATATGCTCTGCTCTATAGGTAATGTTACATATAAGCAAAATTGGACATTGCACTGCCTACCTTTTGTAATATTTAACTAATTGCTCTGGTTTGCCAGTTCAAACTTTATCACAAACCAATGTCAAAACAGCTACTATTCAGAAGCAGCTGGCTAATTTAAACGTGAAAGTGAACCATATTGGATATTAGCATTAATGGAAGTATGAGTTTTTTAATTATCCTTTGACTTCCTACTATACAGAAATTACCAGTGATGACTAGAATTAGTATTTAAAATATATTTTCATTCATATCATAAAACCCCAACTTTTCCCTCTGTGTCAAAACCCTGTTCACTTTATGTATTTTAAGTTTGACCCATGGAGGAGGAGGGTCAACCAGAAATGGATGTGCTTCTATAATTAGCATTTCTAAGTGCTATAGTCTGTGCTTGGCAGCACAGTTTCCAGTTTAGACAGCTTGTGATGAAAGTAAAGTTTTACCAACAATATAATTTAGCTAGCTTGAAAGTGAACAGGCTGCATCACTTAATGCCTTTTTATACTTTTTTGTAATTCAATACCCTTATTGCCTGTGGGGTAATAGGCCTTAAAGGACTAAAAGTAGCCTAAACAAAGTTTAAAAACATTTTTCAAGAAAAACTATCTAGTGAAAAAAATGGCCATTTGTAAATGATGATTGTTATTTTCATGAATTTTAATAGTAAAATGTTATTATCTTGAATTAGCATACCTTAAATTACATTGTCCAGCCAAATAAGGATTAAATCCTATAGAATTGCTGGTTAGTGATGATGATGGTTGGATATCTCAATGGCATCGCATTCAGTTCACCACAGCTTTAATGACCATTCTCCATCAATGGCTCTTTTAAAGGCAACAGTACTGGGGGTAGTGACCATTTCTTTGGTGAGCAAATTCCATAAAGTCACTATTCTGCTAGTGAAGAAGTTATTGCATAGTCTAGTGGCAGCCCTCTTCTAATATAATTTCCAACTATGCCCCCTAGTTCTGGTGGATTGGTCAAGTTGAAATTACTTATTTAATGATGAGTTAAAATTCAGGATCTTATGCATTATAATAATAACAACCCTTTTACATCTGTAGACAAGAGTAGAGAGTTTCAGTTTCATCAGACAGGATGAGTAGTTTAAGTATTTCCTTTTTTATAACAAAAGCTAGGATATAATGAAATGTATGCCACCCCCTCCCCTCTGATGCTTGGGTGTAGTCCTAGGCTATTTATAAAAGTTTACTGAGTTATTTTCATTCTTATTACTCATCAGGTGGTTTGTAATGTCAGTTTAACAAAAGAATGTCATGGTAACAAATATTATATTTGGAGAGAGTTGCTCTCACTGAATGTCCAACCCCTGATACATACATTTTGTTAGTTCTCATAATCTAATTTTGTTGAAAAGGGGGAAATAAATAATTTGAATAACTCTTTGCTAACAAATCTCCTTGGAATAATTTTGGATTTCAATGATTGCTTCTTTATACAAATCTAAAAGAAAACAAACTGAACCAAGTTTGTCAGAGGTGTGTTTGATGCCTTTTTCCCTTCTAACTTCTTTTAAAATATGATATAACTAGACTTCCAGTGATTATTGATGAGTGTATTTGTGAAATGTTAGTGGCAAAAATTTTAGTCATACCTGAACACAAGGGTTAGGGTCCTCTAAGAATGGTAAAAAAAGAGCACTCTCTAGAAAATCCTCTGCACTTCTATATAGGTCTAATCTGTGTGTGTCTATTATGATAATTAAAACTTCACACAGGGGGAGGGGGTGGATCCATTTTATGATTGGTCCCAAGAAATCTCAACCAAAATACAGTGAATTAGAATCTCTCAAATATAAAAATGTTTTTTCTTTGTTTTCAACCAGTTCCCTGGGAAAAATTAGGGTCCCCACTTTTAAAGTTGTTGGTTTTCATTATTTACTAGCTTTTGATTATTTCAAATACAGCATCATTTCAGCATTTCAGCATTTTGTGTTTTTTCTTTTGCAAAAACTGATAAAAACCCTCTTTTCCTCACTCATCCCAAGGTCTGGCCTAGATTATCAATATAGCAAAGTCCTTATTTGCATCACAGCAGAGAAAATGTTTCATATACACCAGAATACCACTGTATGCTTTACTTAAAGATGGGGAAATTTGTATTTTCCATGAAGAACATATGTTAACAGCATTGCAAACCTAATTAGTCTGAATAAGAGTATTGAGATTTAGTACCAAAAATGGTTAATTGAAATTGATATTGGAGCCAAAGTTGCCTCAGGGGTCATATATGAAAATAAATATTTGTGAATGGGAATGTGTTGCCATTCAGAGATAACTATGCTTCATTTCTTTAATTTTGTTATCACTTTTTAAATTTTGTTATTACTGCTTGATAAATTTGGAAGTCACATTGTGTTTTGCTTTAAGATTTATGTTCCCTGTGTAGATTTGGGTTGTTATTTTTCTGCCCTCCTGTGGTTTAAATATGTTTTTGTTGCTTATGTTTTAATATAACAATAAAAATTTTGTTGTCATATCATATGTGACATACATTTCTATCCTCCTGCTGAATCATATTTTTGAAATTTGACATACATGGTTTTTATAGCACTTGCCCATCAGCCAAGTGTCATATAGTGATCATAATTTCTGTCCATCTGTTGGTTTGTTGGTCCTGGTTTTGCTAGTTTGGGCACTTCAAGATAAGCTAGGAGGATGTAAGTGGGTAGGTGTATCAGGGATCAGACCAGATTGAATTATAAGTAGTTGCTTCCCCAATTTGACCAACTAGGGGGGAGTGGAGGGACAGTTAATTCAGAAAAATTAGAAAAAATGAGGTATTTTTAATTTATGAATAGGTGATCAGATCTTAATGAAATTTGATATTTAGAAGGACCTCATGTCTTACAGCTCTTATTTTAAATCCTGACTGGCTCCAGTGACACTGGGGGGAGTTGGAGGGGGAAACCAGAAATCTTGGAAAATGCTTATAGTGGATGCATCAGGATGAAACCTAGTGAAGAGAATAAGCACATGAGAATAAGATACATGATTGACATAACCGGACCGAATCTGCTCTCTTTGGGGGAGTTGGGGGGGATTTCCAGTGCTTTGGTAAGCAGTTGAAATCCCCCAACTCCCCCAAAGAGATTGGATCCAGTCCAGTTATGTCAATCATGTATCTAGAACTTGTGCTTATTCTTCCAATCAAGTTTCATCCCAATCTCTCCACAGTGTTTTTTAAGAATAAAAAACTTCGTTTTCTTAAAGAGTTAAAGAGGCTGCGTCCCAAAGTCGAACCTTAAAATGTACAGGAATTAGGAGAGGCAGTTGGGGGGCTGCCGCCCCCCAAACCCCCCGCTTTTAAAGACTCTTTTGTACAGGTTTTTTGTTGTGGGGGGCTGCCGCCCCCCTAACCCCCCGCTCTTGGCTTCGGAAAGGCCCTCTTTTAATTAACAAAACAAACAACCTGTATAAAAGAGTCTTTAAAAGCGGGGGGTTTGGGGCCAATAGCCTCTTTAACTCTTTAAGAAAACGAAGTTTTTTTCATATTATTTCTGTATGTTTTTCTACAATCCATGGTGGATGTAATTTAATAATTCCTGTACTCCTCGTACAAGAATTAGGACTGCCTCTCCTAATTCCTGTACGTTTTAAGGTTCGACTTTGGGACACAGCTCTTTAACTCTTTAAGAAAACGAAGTTTTTTTCATATTTTGTGAAAAAAAAACCGCCCCGATAAGGGACTTGAACCCTTGACCTTAGGATTAAAAGTCCCACGCTCTACCGACTGAGCTAACCGGGCATGTTTGAAGTCGAAATACCTGCATGTGTATAAATATAACTTAAGAATTTCAAAAATTAACATGGGCTCTTATGGGGAAATGGGTTTTTCTAAGCTAGAAAATCGGGGGGTTAAGATTTTCCGACGAAACTTTCCAGGAAAATTACTCGGAGAATTCCGCGTCGAATGAGTCTTCGTACACCCAGATCCGATGTCGGCTGTGACCTGTAGGCTTGGCAGAAAAAAAAACAAAAGGAGAACATGAACATTATGTGGCTATGCGTGGTTTCTGGAAAACAGGGAAGGAGTTATCGGATCGAGCTGAAATTTCGCAGATAAGCTCCTGGGCCCTAGGGGACCTTAACTTGTGAATTTCAGCCCGATCGGACAACGTTAAAGGGGGGTGGGGTGGGGTGGGGTTGGGGGGTCGAAACTTTCGGCCAGATTTTCCCCATGAAGGAAAAGTCGGAGGGGGATGAAATTTGGCAGGTTTCTTAGTTGGAGCTCGGGCTACGAAATGCATCCCTCCCCATCCCTCTGCAACCACTGGAACCGAAGATCGCTTAACATTGTCGTGGTTCGCCTCTTTAAAGAGGCACGAGTGTGCCTCCTTGACTGGTTTCCAAGATTTTCCTTTCCCCTCTCCACCACCCCCCCCCAATTTCCCTGGATCCAATCTGAATTGAAAATGGAGCATCTGAGACATAAGAACTTTCTATATATTAAGTTTCATTAAGATCCAATCACCCATTCATAAGGTAACCATATATCAATTTTCACGATTTTCCCTTCCTCCAAACCCCCCCCCCCAGAGGGCCGAATCAAGGAAAGGACTATTATCAAGCCAATTTGTGCAGGTCCCCAACACGCCTACCAATTTTCATTGTCCTAGCATGTCCAGATGCACCAAACTCACCAAAGCACTGGAAATCCCCCTCCCAACTCTCCAAAAGAGAGCAGATCCAGATGTCAATCATGTATCTAGCACTTGTGCTTATTCTTCCCACCAAGTTTCATCCCAATCTCTCCATTCTAAGCATTTTCCAAGATTTCCGGTTTCCCCCTCCACTCTCCCCAATGTCACCAGATTCGGTCAAAATCTGAAATAAGAGCTCTGAGACACGCGGTCCATCTAAATACCAAGTTTCGTTATGATCTGAACACCCATTCTTAAGTTAAAAATACCTCATTTTTCTGAATTAACTGTACCTCCCCCCCCCCCCCAGATGGTCGAATCAGGGAAGGGAAGCAACTATTTCAGTTGAATCTGGTCCAGTCCCGGATAGGCTTACAAACTTTCATTGTCCTAGCTTATCTGGAAGTGCCTTAACTAGCAAAAGCAGGACCAACAGAAATTGTGGTTACTATATGGCATTTGGCCTATGTGTAAGTGCTGTAAAAATACCTTAAGGGTTACTAACACTATAATCAGATTGTAGAAAAAAATAATTAAACACAAAATATGTAAAGGTCAATAAAAACAATAAAAATAGGTTTATATGTCACCATCACCTACAAATGTATCAAAAGCATAAATAATTACAAAAATAAAATTTTCACTGAAGCTTGACAGACCTAGGTGGAGCATCCTAAGCCTGACTCAGTAAATTATTTAGAGCCTTGTACAGGTCATCCTATTTAAATGTCCCACAAACAATATCAGCAGGCTATATATATAAAATAACGTTTTACCATAAAATGCCTCATTTTTGTGTGCTCAATTTTTCTTTGTATATAAAAGAGATTTGTTTCTACATCTATTCATTTGCTTCATGTATTGGCAAAAAAATCTTGGCTGAATGTTCCAGTTAGTCCAGTCCTACTTTTAGCTTGTCAGTTTTATTGTATCTGTTTAGAAAAACATTCAACTCCAATCATCTTTTTTTAGTTCTGGCAGCAGGTGCAATTTCGAATATTGTAAAGTCATCCCTTGGGCCTTTAGGACTTGACAAAATGTTGGTTGATGATGTTGGAGTAAGTTAATTTTTATGTTTCACACATTATGTCTCATCCAAAAGTCACAAATGGTATTTCTTGTTGATGTGACAAAAAGTATTCTGATTTGAGCCACGTCTTTTTTATTGAAAGAAATAATTATTATAACTGCATGTAGCATGAATTTTGTTACTCCTTTCTCTGCTATTTCAGCATCATCTGAAAAGTTAAATTGCCAAGTCTTCTTCATAACCATCTTCTTTTTCTTCATAGGTATGTGTTAAAATATGTGCTTTTTTCTTCATAGCTGTCTTCTTCTTCATATGTGTGTATCAAAATGTCATTATGGTTATTTACTATTGTGACTATGCCTCATAGCTATACTGCTTGGAACAATAAAAGCCATCTTAAAAGGCATGGACATATTAACAAGCCAATGTTCAACATCTTTTTTAAATATTATTATTTGTTCTAACTCAAAACATATTATCCTCTAGTTAACACTGGAATGAATATCTTCCACACTTAATACCCTGAGCTTATTTGTCAGTGCTGCAGCACCTAAATGTGTGCCTAAACATATTAGGCACTTGTTTAATAGTGCGCTATTCGCCTAAATAGCACCTAAACATACATAAATATGTTTTGGGTGCTTTGTTACATTTTGCTATTATAAGACAGTTCCAGTTCCATAACGTGGTGACCTACTTGCAATATGAAATCCTTTTTAAATTAGATTTATACAAGAATGGATGGAATTTTTCAGCATAGTGTGTCAATGCCATGTAAATTTCTCCCTAGGATCAGTCCCTTGACAAGGGCATACTTTATTATGTAGGGCACACATGTCATCCTTATTCCATGCTTTTGATCAATAGGGTAGCAACTGTAGAGCCATTAGGAATGAATCAATGATAATAAAGAACCATTCAAAACCACTCGAACCTCCCTTTTTGTTTTTGAACATCTACCTTCTGAGGGGCTTTGCTTTTTTTTTTGTTGTTGTTGTTTTTTTTCTACTGGAAACAGTACCAGTTCTTTTTTTGTGGCAAAAACATGGTTTTTGTTTCATGCAAAGCTATATTTTCACTTCTGTGGAGGTAAACGTTTTGACCAGCCTTATTAAAATGCTTAAAAACTGAATGAATATGAGTCAAATGATTTGTCTAAGAGGAACTGTAAATAACAATACCAACCAAGTAGGCACCTGATAGTTAATATTATATTAGATGAGATACTGATTAGAACATTTCGACAGCACCATGCAGGCCAAAGGGTATAACTGGAAACCCATAGGGCCAAAGAGATGTCTAAAAGGCGTTTTCGTTTTGAATAGCTCTTGAACTGGATTTAGCAATAGCTTTAATGCTATTGCTGAATTCAACATCTAGCAGAAGGGGAGGTCAGGGCTGAATTGGACAAAATTAGTTAATCACAAATATATGTTTTTTTTTATGAAAGGAAAACGGAAATTCGATGATCCCTAGATACCTCTCAGAGTAAGGAATGGTTGAGTTTTTTCCACATTTTTTTTCTTCAAATTAACACAAACTTTGTATTTATGTTTTTGGCCAAAGTGTCCAAACAAGCACCCACCTATTGGGTTTAGTTCAGACATGGTGGTGCTTGAACCATGCTAGCTGAAATGTGTCCAAAATCTACTTGTGATCCTATAGAAACACTTCCATAAAACTATGGAAATTCCATAAAATATGGATAATTTTTTGGAAACTTCTTCCATAAAACAGTTTTTCTCCTTTAAATACAGTTGTACAGAATTATTAAAATGAAGATTTAAAAGAAAACAGAATGTCTTTAGCTTGTTTGATTAAGATACATTGTGTGGTAAGAGATCCAATACAAAGCAAAAGAATATAAGAAAAGTCCACACTTGCAACATCTTCTAATTCAGGAAAGACAAACTATTTGCATTTCTTTTTCCATGAAATTGATCATTGCTTGAGTTTCTGTAATATCCTGGACTGATCCAACGTAGCAGCAGGTTGACTTCTTTAGCTGAAACTTGACAAAGACGTAATCTCCCACTGACAAGGAAGAAGGGTTGAAAAGCTGGTCATCATGGTTGTCTTCTTTACCAAGGTGGAATGACGCATTAGATAACTCATTCAGCTTGAGATCCACCAGGGGCGCTTCCTTATGGTATTTTACTGTCCCTTTTCCACCCTATTTTACCACAATTTCTTCCTTTTCTTGATTCTCCGTGACTGTCCTGGCTCTCCGGTGCTTACTAGAGCTTGTTTGGACGCGTTTTATACATGGTAAAGGTCTAATCATATATGGGGCTATTCTGGTGAACTGACCTTGCGTGTTGGTGGTTGGTGGGCTGGAAGCAGAACTAAGGCCAGTTGATCACCTAACTGTAGAAATAACATCCATGGCCACGAACCGGCAAATTTATTTATGTTCCAAGGGTGTCGCATTTGTCTAATTTAAACTTGCTTGATTTTGAATAAGTCAGTTGACACCCTTTTTTCAGAGGATAACTTGAGTCATTTATTAAAAATCTTAGCTTGAAACCACTCTGGAAAGGATCAGGAACACCAATATCTAAGGGTTGGAGTCCATGGGAGCAGTGTGGTGGAAAGGTTGAAAGAATAATTTCTTCATTTTGAAGGAAGGTGCAGCTGCTTGGATAGACATCCTTCTTTCTACATATGCTTGGACGGCCTTTCCAAGATTTTCCTTCTGTGGACTGCGGTCCCCAAGCATCTTTCGTATTTACTTTCTGGGCATTAAGAAAATACCTAAGCAAAGAAATAAAACATTCAACTACTCTTAACCCTGCAAAAGTCGAAAGAGGGAAAGAGAGATAGACTGATAGAGAGAAAAAAAAGATTGAACATGGAGCTGAATACACAAGCAATCTTTTGTCTTATATTATGTGGATAACTGCTGTTTTGGTAAAATTTGAACTGGCCAAGTGTGCGGATGTTTACATAAAAGTCCGTGATTTTGTAGAGACATTAGGATATTTATTTTGTGGTTTAAGATTTATGTTCATAAACAAAGGAATAAAGCAATCATCTACTCTCACTCATGAAGGGTTGAAACAGACACTGTCTAGTTCAACCCGAAAAAAAAAAAAATGTCCATATCAACCCTCCATCCCGAGCCGAAAGAGAAAGCTATGTGGGCTAAGAGTATTAAAGATAAGGTAGACATCACTATTTTTTCTCAATCTAGAATAACAAGAGAAACAAGCGAAAAATATTATGGTATTATACTTAATTATTCCGGTATATACTCTGGTATATTGTAATTAATAATTACTTTTTAATGAAAAATTTTATTACTGTTATTAATTTATGTTATTTTCTTAATATTATTGATTTGCTTAATATTGATATTAAATGTTCAATATTAAATTAAAATGATATTTAATAAACATTATCTTTCATACGATTAAATAATTTACGTATTATATTATTATTATATTATTATCATTATATTAATAACTTTTATTTAATTAATTATTTCTATTAAAATAATTATGTATTATTTTCTATAAACAACTAGAATAAAATATTTCTTAGCCTTCTTAGCACCCAGCTAACTAAATTGATATGTAAACTATTGGTGAAATAAATTGCTACCTTCTCGTATCTCAAAATGTTAGTTTATTATAGGTATAATGAACAGGTAGGCGTCTTTAACATTTCACAGCGTGTCTAGGAAATCCAGTTATGTTTACAATATTGACAAACCAGGGATTTCGTTGACAGTGGGAGTATTGCAAGGTTCTTGAATGAATATGTATTCTCGTATGAAAATGTAATCATTATACAACTATTATATGATTATTTATTGTTAGTTGTGTCCACCTTTAGACTTGAGCTTTTTCATTGTTCTTTTTATAAGTAAATAGATTAGCACAGTGGTTTCCTAACTATGGGGTGTGCCCCCAGGGGGGGGGTGAGACTGTTCCAAGGGGGACATGCAGCTGTTTCCAAAATATCATTTTCGAATAAAAACCAAAAAAGTCGAATAGGTGTCAAAAAAATGAATCGGCAGTATACGTAATCCATATGTTTTGACTATGAGTAAAGGACAATTATACCTGCTTTGAAAAAGCTTTAGAAGTTTTATTGTCATTTGTAACATCTTACCTATGTGAAACTGGCTTTTCTACAGTAGCTGTCTTAGTATCGATCTTGCTTAAAGATTGAAAAGGAACAGAGAACCGCGATTTCTTTAATGATACCACGGTTTGAGAAAATTAGTGCTGAAAAACAAACTCAACCGTCGCATTAAATTTTTATGTAGTAGTAGACTTATTTATATATTCTTTTTTGTTTCGTTATTATATTATCTATAATAAGTTTATTGTATTCTTACGTTATATTGCATATTGTTTTGTAGCCCATTAAATATATTATATCAGTTGAGTATCTATGAAATTTGATTTTTAGATAAATTAACAGTACGCAACAATTTGTTTTTTAAAGCAGACGCACCAATTTTTTTTTTTAAGGGGGCGCCAGTACAAAAAGGTTGGAAACCACTGGATTAGCATGTATTCCCTTTAGTATGTGTTCCTTATTTTATGCTACTGTGGCCCTTTCTTTTCAGGAAATAACAATAACTAATGATGGAGCTACAATACTCAAGTTACTAGACGTGGAGCATCCTGCCGCCAAAGTATTAGTGGAGTTATCGCAGCTTCAGGATCAAGAAGTTGGTGATGGAACTACTTCTGTTGTAAGTCCTGAGATTTGCCATTCTTCTTTTCTTGCAGACTAATAATGGTGTATAATTTGTGAGGGTGGGGGTATCACAAATTCTAAAAGTGCTGTTTCTGCCTTTTTAGTCCTAGTGACCTAAGAAAATTTTTCGCTCGAGTGAATTAGAAGAACTTGTTTAGATTGTTGAGTTGTGTAAATAATTGAGTTAAATAAGTAGCAAAAAATAGAAAACAGATTTTGTCGATTCAAGAATTATTAAAAAGAGCAGATAATTAGGCATAAATGGTGATATTAAATTAATTGAGTAACACAAAAATGTACAATCGACATCTGTCACTCTTGTAATGATTGACATAAGGTAAACATGTAGAACAATTTAGTAGTTGTTAAGAAAAACATAGTAAGATAGATATGAGAATAAATAAGTGAAATGACATCAAGTAGGAAAGAAAATGAACCAGTTGAGCAAGCAAATATTTTATTATAAAGCAATAAAGAGGGAACAAGAGGGAGTCAGTTGTGAGGGTAGGAAAAAGAATACTTCCCTTATATAAGGATAGGTATTACTGATAGGGTAAAGAAGAGAGGACAGCAGGGGAATTTCTTTTAAGAAATTCAAAATTTTTGCATGCATCGTTAGATAGTAGATTTTGCATTATATTTACCTCTCAATAATCTCAGCAAATAATTCGGCGCTTAAAATTCCGGCGGTGCGCCACCGCTGACCGTATCGGTGGTGGCGTCGGCGCGCTGAAGCCTTTTTGGTGGCTGCCCGCTTTGAGATTTCCGGCGCAGCTTCTGATGGCTTTCAGAAACCGATGGCTTTCAGAGTAGTCCTACTCTGAAAGCCATCGGTTTCAACCGAATTATTTTTATCTAAGCAAAGCTTATGTTTGTTTTAAATGAAAAGAATGAAGAGGACAGTAGGGGAGCTCAAAGTCTTAGTGAGGAATTATTTTCAGAGAGAATTTGAAAAATCAGTAATTTATTTTGGATAATCCGAATATAATGGGGAGATCCGATATGATAGTTCAAAAGCTATTAAGCTACCAGTTATAAATTTTTAATTCGGAGTGAAAATTTAGACAAATTGCTTTATCACTATTTTTTTGTTTGCTTTGGCGGGCTTCTGGAACAAGGTTGGTTCTGTAGGCTCTTAAGAAATGAAACATAATGCTAATTAAATGAGCTTTATTTTCCAGCCGCTTCTAGAAGTAATTTAGGGATAACTATTACATTTGGCGGAATTATCTCAACATCCCGAGAAGACCTGCAGTATCTGCAGCAGCACACCTTTATTCCTGCAGTGGGTGTGTTTTAAATTACAAAAACTTTATTGTAAATACCAGTGGCCTAACTGGGGGGAGGCCTTGCAAGTGGCCTAACTGGGGGGAGGCCTTGCAAGTGGCCTAACTGGGGGGAGGCCTTACCAGTGGCCTAACTGGGGGGCTGATGGTTTTCATAGTTCCATAGATCAGCTAAAACTGAGTAAGGTGTTGACAATCCCCTTGAGTGGTGCACTGTGCTTTAGTTTAAACAGCTTGAAAACATTTACTTTTTCTTAAATGGTTTTGGAGATTTTAACAAGGATTTTTGTTAAATTAATGTAGATTTCCACTGGGGAGGGGGGAAGACATATGTTGTGTGCAACCGTGTGCACATAGATATATGGGAACTTCGTGAAATGCCTGGTACCGTGAAATATGTTACACTAAAAGCTGAATTAGCTCAGAAAAGAGCTTTGTTCGTCCAATTTGTATTTGAGCTGTTGAGAATCCAAATTAATTACATACAACAAATAATGGACGCAACTTGTGTTTCCCAACCTTTTTTCTCTCGCGAACCAAAAAAAGGTCCGACGAACCCCCTATATAGTCGTTTAAGACAGATAAACAAAATCAATAAAAATTTATAGAACATATATTTTTCATATTGCAGAATAATTGATTATATTAATCGTGATACATTTAAATAAAACATTAATAAGACTAAAATGATGGCTATAAAAATTGAAAGCAAGAAAAATTTAGCAAACTGGCTCTTATGTTTCACATTTGGAAAAACCCTTAATGGGGTATTCGTGGCTGTTTGGCACAGCAAAGCAGTTCAAAGTTAGGCTAAATACCTGACAATTTCAGTCTTACATCAGTTTCTGCATTTAGCCTGTTTCTGTATTTATCATTCTGACAAGTATATGTTGAAAGTTCTTTCTCGCTTAGATATGTTGTGTAAAATGGTAATAGAATTTCAATTACTTTTTTTTTACAGAGCAGGATATTCATTTTGTATACGCCGCCAGAAGTCAATTAAAGATTGAGTTTTTCTTTTTTCAGTATATTTAGAGGGGTTTCCGAACTTACATTTTCTTGAAATGGATTACGTATCCAGTTGTTTGAGATGGATCTATTTCATCTGGGGGGGGGATAGTCATGGAAAGTTAATCGAAGATAGTTCAGATGTTTATATATCAGCTACTCCTTTTAATGTTTTCTTCAAGTTTGATTGAATTTTCTGATAAAAATACGTGCTGACAGAATCGAAATATCCACACTCATTTATTTCCAGGGAATCCAAAATAGAATCCAGAAATAGATATTTTTCCACATAGCTTCAATTCTATGAGGTACATTGAAAATGGTGACACCCTCGCCTTGTAAAGGCATATTTAATTCATTTAGTTTATAAAAAAATGTCATGTAAATATGCAAGCTTTTGTAACCAAAGAACATCGGATATGCAAGATGAAGACAAATCAAAACATCCACACTCATTCATTTGCAGGCAATTCAAAAAAGATCTCCATAATAGAATCCAAACATAGATATTTTTCAACATAGCTTCAATTTTACGAGGTACACTGATAGTGGTGACTCCTTCGCCTTGTAAAGGGACATTTAATTCATTCAGTTTACAAAAAATGTCATCTAAATATGCAAACTTTTGTAACCAAAGAACATCGGATATACAAGAAGACAACTGAAACGGATGGTAAAACAAAATTGCTTGACCTTTGTATTTCAATTCAAACAAACACGACAAAAGTTTACCACGGGAAAGTCGTCTAACTTCGGTCTGAAGTAGTAAAGAAACGTGGAAACTTACAAAATCCTCACAAAGCGCCCGGCATAGACGGCAATTTGTAGTACGCGATTTTTTAAAGTTCGTAATTTTCGCAATATCCCTTAAAGTAGCAGATAACTCTGCATGAATATGTTTACATACCAAAGCTTGTCTATGAATTGAACAATGAGGTTCAATCCATTGAGTTTTTCGTTGATCGTCTTTCCCCGTGCCACAAAACTTGAAAATTTTCCTGTCATTGATTTTGCACCGTCTGTATACACATCACACAATAAGGCGAGCTTATTCCACCTTATACCCTTTGACAGACAGAGACTTTTATTTTAAAAACGACTTTCACAGCGCGTGGCGCTGAATTAGCGTTTACGTCAGGTATTAGTCAGATAAAACTTGTCAAATAAAAAAAGGGAAAAACACATACACAAGACACACAGTGTCAGGCAGGCACTTGTCACAATAAAAAAACCGACCATCAGCTAAAAAACTGAGTCAATACAATAAATTCACTGATTGATAATGTTTACGAATGCAGGAATGAAACTATTCCTGTATCTCTCGTGGATTGGTGGGAGAGGTTGAAGGGTGAGGACTTTCTGGGAATTGGGTCTTTGAGGTCAGGATCTTAAAGGCTGAAAGGGTGGGGGAATGAATCTTGGAAACGGGGCTTTTACGTGGCTTTATTGCCAAACCGGGTTCATTGGAGGGTTCTTCTCTCTGATAGGGTAGTGAGCTAGAAATACTTAAGAAGAAAGTGATTTGGGAGTTTACCTTGACCATAGATAATTCTTAATGCTCGCTTCTGGACTGACTCTATTGAATAAGATTGGGAAGTATCAAAAAGTCGATCATTGATCATATCAAAAATCGCTTCTCCAGTTGTGTAGGTTTTCAAAGGTTTTGCTAATTGCCCATCTTCTGGAACAATATTCATAAAATATATCTAACGTAGACAAGTAAGATTGCGGCATTTGTTACATCCATTGATTCGTCAAGTTGAATTGCAAAATAATTCAATTGTATTCGTTTTAAAAGTTCTTGCCTACGCGACACCGTGATGTTTCATAAGGGAATTAGCTCAATTTTCTTTGCTGGCTTTACGTCAAGCATACATTTGACAATTGTCTTTCGTACATGGTCCAATTAAATTTTCTGCTATTATATGTGCTTGTTCAGATCTTGCAATTCTCTAACTTACTCGAAATGAGGCTTCAAGGGCCATTTTTGTATCTTCGTTTGAAGTCAAGGAAGAATATATCTCTATCAAAAGGTTTATCTTTGTTTGTCAGATGTTTTGTTTCAATATGTCTATGAAGAAGTCATGGTTTTAAACTTCTGTTTGCAAGAATGTTGTTGCATATAACACAAAGCAGTTTAAGTTCCAACAAATCCCCAGTCAAGTAAAAACCAAATTGTAGATAGTCGCTGTCGTATTTTCGCTTCTTCCCTCGTCTATCATCATTTCCTTTGTTTTTCTTCTGGTGAAATGGTACCTCACAACAATTTTCAATAATTTCGTATTGACCATCGTGTCTCGTTTCTAAACGACCCGTTTTTAACTATTGATCAATAATAAAAATAAGCTATAATGATAATTAAATTAATAATTATTAAATCATTTACACGAGAAGTTGACAGTCACAGTATCACAATCACCCAAGCTTCACAAATGCTAAGCCTATATACGAACGTCGGTTAATACAACCCTACAGATCCTGCCACTTGCTGGCTTATGAGGTGCCGATGAAGAACCGGTTTTATCATTCACGGGTAGCGTGATAAATAATAAGGACACCCATATCCGCAGTGGTGAGGGTAAGTTTGGGCTGTTTTTTTCGCCATTACAATATTATTTTTGCGAACCTCCTCTGCATACGCTGTGAACTCCCTAGGGGTTCGCGAACCAGCGGTTGAGAATCACTGCTCTAGAAGATTCATCACCAGTTGTCTATTGTGTGACCTGACCATCAAGTACTGCTATTATAGTAATTGAGCATTCTGTTCAAGCTTTAACTTAAAAAAAAAAAAACTGTTAAGTGATTTGCAGACCAAAAACTGGTAAAAAGTTCATGAAGTGGCGTAAAAAATAAACTTTTTAATAAACTATACATATGTTTGTAAATGTATTAAATGCAAATCTTTTAGGTTATTATTGCTGCTGAATTACTGAAAAATGGTGATGAATTAGTAAATCAGAAGATCCACCCAACTTCTGTTTATACTGGGTACCGTTTAGCTTGCAAGTAAGTTTCATTCTCTTCTTTTTTTTACATTTTCGTTTTGTATATATACTATTTAGGAGTAATTTGCTCTCTTGCGAGACTTGGAGCATTTCAAAGAATGCAGAGAAGCAACTGCTCAGTTTTGAAAAGAATTGCTCACAAATAATTCATGTGATTCACTGAACCGATAGAGGGCTCCCAGATAAGGACAGATACTGAACAGCCGCTGGTGACCAATTAGGTCAGGATGAGGAGATGGAGATACTGGGGAGCATGATCTGTATGAATGAAGGACGCCTCTCACACGATGTATGGAGCTGGAACCCATCCGGTCTTTGAAGGAGGGGGAGACAACGCAACGTACTGAGCTGGTCCCTTGAGAAAGAGGTAACAAGTCTTAAAAATACCCTGAATTAGCTCTGGTCCCTGGTGCAAAATTGGGCGAATTGGAGGTCCATCGTTGCTGCTTTATGCACTTCTTGGTTTGAAAGACCTAATTCTAAGTCTATGTTAATTTTATATAAAAATTTTGACCGACTGGATTGACACTTAGACGAATATTTGTGTAATCCTTGGATGTCAGACATCTCAAAAATGGTGGATGATTGACAGGGGTGTAGTTTGCTATGGGACAGGGGGCAACTGCCCCTCCCAGACTTCAATTTGCCCCTCCCCCCAGACCCTATTTTGCCCCCCCCCCCTATCCGAAATTTAGTTTTTAAAAATCTTGTCAAAACTAAGATAAGCCTGCATAATTCAAGCATCCACAGAAATGGTTCAGTTTTCTTCAGTATATCTTTACCTTTATGGTACCATATGGCTCATTTTTCAGTTTTCACTGTCATTTAGACTTGTCATTTTCACTAGATTTGGGGAAATTGGATCCAACTTCCCCCTCCCCCCCCCCCGATATCTGCCGAAACTTTTTTCTTGTTAACCGGCGATTATTCGAGGTAGAATAGTAGAGTATAAAGCATAAAAAAAGTAATTCTAACAAAACAGTAGCGACACAACGACACCGAATATTGTTAAACTGTATAACTACGAAGAAATACTGCCGCATGGGAAGCAAGGCAGTATTATGGGGGAGGGGAGACAGGGTTTAACCCCCCCCCCAAAAAAAAAAAAACAACAAACAAACATGATTAGCGAAACTGAGACATTCAGTTAAGTATACTCCATAGTATCCTCCCAGAGATATTAAATATTGACCGCACCTAAAATGGAGGTTCCAAAGTTACAAAGGGGGGTTTTTCAGTCTGTGTCTGATCCTTTTTTTTATCTAAATCTTCTTTATTATGGTAAATTGTTGGCACTCAGACGAAGAACTGATGAAGGATGTACTGATACGGATGAAGGATGACAGATTACCGAAGATTGTCCTTTTTGGCCAACCGTCTGGGGCTACACGGAAAGCAGGTCGTCCTTGTCTGGGTTGGGAGGATGTCATAAATAAGGATTTAAAGGAAATGGGAACTTCTTGGGAGGGTGTAAAGAGGGAGGCTTTAAATAGATTAGGTTGGAGGAGGAGCGTGCGTAGCTGTGTTGGCCTCAGGCGGCTTGGTGCTGCAGTGAGTTATTAGTTAGTAGTTAGTTTACTCAGACAAGTAAAAGAACATTATGGATGTATAAGGCTAATTTAATAGAGTAGACTCAGTTTCAGTTCTATTTGAGGAGAAAGGACATTCCTTTTGGATTTTACCTATTCGACCTGCAATGGTAGCATTTGCATCAGCAAGATTAAAATTTGCAATATATTGAGAATTTCTGCACAATAAATGTAGATGAAGCAAGCACTTCAAAATCTAAAAATGTTCATCAGATGTTATTCCAGTAAGGAGTTTCAGAAGGAGGTATTTCGTAGTGTGTGAGGAACAGCAGCAGCAATAATGTGAAACTGCTTTGACACTGTGCAGGGGCGTTTCATTGTAACTTTTGAATACTGCCGATTACTACTGCTACTACTAACAACTCACTGCAGCACCAAGGTACCTAGGGGCTAACACAGCTGCGCACGCTCCTTCTCCATCTCAAGTATTGCCGATTGAGTAATGGTATATCGGTAGCGCTAAAACTGAAACGCTGAAACCCATATTTTTTTCAAAGTCATTATAGGACACTTGTGACTACCTAAATTATTTTATTACTTAGGGGGAATGCAAAAATACGATATTGTGAAAAATTACAGGGGATAGAAAAGAAAAAGAACTGTCAGAATTTATGAAGTTAATCAAACAGACTATGAACAAAATTTGCAATGTAAAATATTAAATTACCCAATTTCTCTATTGGTGACATATAATTGTATGTAATTTTTTAAATTGTTCAGCTAAGCCAACACTTACTGTATTGTCTGTGAGGCTTTATAAGATCCTGATAAAGTCTGGTGCCAGGTCATTATTTTGGGAGGGTAGCTGGTTTGACCCCCCCCATTTTTCGGAAAAACAACCCTGCTTGATACTATAAGATTGACTTAAGCAAAATAAAGTTCGCAACCCAGGTATAATCGTTTCGGGCACCATATGTCAAATTGGCATAATTTTATGGATGAATTTTCGATCGTAAAGAAGTTTTTTTTTTCACTAGGAATCTTTTGGGTTTATAGATTCTTCGTAAAGGAGTTCGCTCTACTCTGCACCAGTAGAACTATTAATTACGTGCTTGTAACTTTTACATAACCGGGTGATGGGGCAAAGCAAATGTATAAAACCAACACTTACATAAGACCAGAACTTAGGTGCGAATCTTAGATAAGACAAAGTTTTATCTTACAGAAAATCGGAAACTAAAGTCCGAGTTCTAGAAAAGGCTATATAAAATAACAAGTGTATCAATAAAAACAAGGTTTTAAACCTGTTTTCAAGATTGGCTAAAAAGTAAATAAAAACCGCGTGAATCTATGAATATAAGTGAAAACCAAGGGCGCAAAAAGGATTGGGCTTTGCATAACTTGATCCTTTAAGCTCGCTTCCCTCCACTCACTGACTTTTTAATTTATGGACTTCTAACTTAGATCAAGTTGATATATATATGTTATGTAAAGCCCAATCTGTTTTGCGCCCCTCATTTTCACTTATATTCATAGATTGAGAATAAATTTTTTCTACTTTTTAGTCAATTCCGAAAACGAGTTTAAAAAACATTTATTATTCTTTAGTTCATTTAAATCAGTTTGGACTGAAGTGTTTTTCTTTTTTAAATTTTACTTCGTTGTGAATTTTCGCGTTAACCATGGCCCATAAAGGTTTCTAGCATTAATGAATATATCATATACTTGATTGTACACTTAGACAAAGGGCATACAAAGGTCGTGCCAATTAACAAGCTTCGAAAGGCTTCAGGTTGTCATTAAGATTGAATAGATATAGATACAAGCATATTTATAGGTATGTATTTGAAGGAGGGAAAGGTATGTCATAGAAGTTTTCTGGGATAGGGTCAAAAACATGAAGTGCATTTTAGGCAACACTTATTTGCTGATAGTCTGAATAAGTCTGAATTGCCCAGAAGTTCAATCATTGCGAATCTGAATTTGGATAACAGTCAAATGGATAACAGTCAAAATTGGAACAAGCACAACCGGAGAAGAGTGGGGTTGATGCCCTTTATATTAAACTGTCAATCCACATTCATCTGTTCGTTTGTTTGCAGCAAATTGGTTACCATGGTTGTTATTCCTGGGTCTGGGCCTTGGTCTTTCAGGAGCATAGTGCAAGATATTTAATGCATATACTTGTGTTCATGGTGTCTGTTTCATCCAAACACTTATCCAACACTTATTTCATCCAACACTTATTTGCTGATAGTCTGAATAATCTATTGCCCAGAAGTTCAATCATTGCGAATCTGAATTTGGATGTGAAAAAATATATTAATACGTATAATAGGTATTAACATGTATTTGTAGGACCGACGACGCAGAAAAACTGACATGCAAAGTATTTCGCAAAGTGCTTGACAATACTTTTTTTTAATGGTTTTGTGTATTGGTATGCCTTAAAATTAATCTTAACAAAAGTTATATTTTATATGAGTAAAAATCTGGAAAATGAAATCTCAGGAGTAAGGTAGTTAAATCTTCTAGAAGCAGCTTTGATCTCCGTTATATACACTTTTTTAGGGAGGCTGTCAAGTTTATCAATGAACACCTTACCATTCCCATTGAAGAGATTGGAAGAGAAGCCCTTGTCAACGCGGCGAAAACGTCAATGTCCTCAAAGCTGATTGGTCAGGACGCCGACTTCTTTTCCAACATGGTCGTTGATGCAGCTAATTCTATTCGTGTCAGTGACGGAAGAGGTGGATTTAACTATCCAATCAAGGCAGTCAATGTTCTGAAGGCTCATGGAAGAAGTACTAGGGAATCATTATTGGTTAATGGCTATGCCTTGAACTGCACCATTGCTGCACAAGGTAGATTTAGTTTAAGTTGGTTTTTGTGGATTAAAGAAATGCAGAGTATAAGGATCATTAGTATAACAGAAAAGGGGAAGGGGGGAGGGGCTTAAGAACTCCTGAAATTGGTCTCTGAAAGATCCCTAGAAAATCTCTTCTCACCCTCCGCCAGAGTTACTGCTACTACTACTAATAACTCACTGCAGCACCAAGCCGCCTGAGGCCAACAAAGCCACGCACGCTCCTCCTCCAACCTAATCTATTTAAAGCCTCCCTCTTTACACCCTCCCAGGAAGTTCCCATTTCCTTTAAATCTTTATTTATGACATCCTCCCAACCCAGACAAGGACGACCTGCTTTCCGTGTAGCCCCAGACGGTTGGCCAAAAAGGACAATCTTCGGTAATCTGTCATCCTTCATCCGTAGAACGTGGCCTAGCCATCTCAACCCTTTTTTCATTATAGCCCCAGAAAGCGGGATTGAACCACACTTTTCGTACAACCTACTGTTTGAAATACGGTCAGTCAGCCGGGTACCCAGAACAATCCGTAGGCAATTTCTCTGGAAAATATCTAGTAAATTTTCATCTGCTTTTCGGAGTGCCCATGCTTCAGAGCCATATTTGACCACTGTCATCACTGTAGCTTCCAATATTCTAATCTTGGTTTGTAGGCTTATCTTTCTATTCTTCCAAACTTTTTTTTAACTGTGAAAAAACACCCTGAGCTTTAGCTATTCTACTTTTAATATCTTCACTGCTCCCACCATCTTTACTAATAATACTACCAAGGTAACTGAAGCTCCCAACCTGATCAATCTTTTCGTTACCTAATGTCAACTGTTCATCTTCACTTATTCCTAGCCTTAGTGACTTAGTCTTCTTAACATTAATTTTCAAGCCTATTTTAGCACCCTGAACTCGTAAAACCTCTAAAAATTCATTCATTTTGCTCACACTTTCATCTAATATGCTTAAATCATCAGCATAATCTAAGTCCAGGAGCGTTCTTCCTCCCCATTTGATTCCATGGTCTCCAATTGCCTTTCCTGTGCTCCTTAAGACGAAGTCCATCAAAATAATCCATATAAAGGGGAATAGAACACAACCCTGCTTAACTCCTGATTTAATACAAAACCAGTTGCTTACCTCATTTCCTACCTTAACGGCAGCAGTATTATTCTCGTACATAGCGCAAATACTAATCAGGTTTGCACTGGTCAGCTGGTGACCCTCCCTCCATATATAGTGTTTGTTATTTGTAGATAAAAATTCTTTGTTATAAAACTGCTTAGACATTATTGGGAATCGCTATTGATTAGTTGCTAAACCTTAGGCTGCACCATTGCCGCACAAGGTAGGTTAAGTCTAAGTCGGTATGTGCAGATCAAAGAAGTGCATTGGTTATTGTGCATATGATCAACATCTAGCCCACTTCAAATGGTCGGACTGAGCTGAAGTTTTGCTTACGCATTGATTCCTAATTAAAACACATGCTTGTGGGTCCATAAACCTTCTAATAACCCTCCCCCTTACAACACAGCTAACTTTTAGCCCTTACGACCCCCTTACAATACAGCTAACTTTTGGCCCTTATGGTCCCCTTATAAGACAGCTAAACTCGTATCAACAAAGCAAATCAGTACTCATTTCGCACGATTACTATGCCTGTTTGGCGTTTTCAAGGCAGGTAAGTGAGGTCCGTGCTTGAAATATTACAAGCTTTATTATTTTGCAAATAGTTCGTTCTTGCTTCAAATGCTCTGAGATCGCTCTATAAAAGGCTACTGAGATATTATTCCAAGAATTACCAACTGAAAAATCCCTGTAAGTATTTTACAAGTAGTTCGTTCTAGCCTTAAATACGCTAATATCGGTAAAGAAAAGGCTACTGAGAAATAATCGCGAGAATTACTAAAGAATCAAGTTACTAATTTTACCAAAGTTACCGATTACCGAGAAATACCAACTGAAAATTCTATATAGGTATTTTGCAATATGTGTGTTCTTGCTTCAAATGCTCTAAGATCGCTCTATAAAGGTCTACTGAAAGCAAGAATTGCCAAAGAACCAAGTTACCAATTTTACTAAAGTTACCAATTACCAAGAATTACCAACTGAAAATCTATATAGGTATTTTGCAAACAGTGCGTTCTTGCTTCAAATTCTCTAAAATCGCTCTATAAAAGGCTACTAAGATATTACAGCAATAATTGCCAAAGAACCAAGTTACCGATTTTACTAAAGTTACCAATTACCAAGAAATACCAACTGAAAAATCAATACAGTTATTTTGCAAACAGTGCGTTCTTGCTTCAAATGCTCTAAGATCGCTCTATAACAGGCTACTAAGATATTATTGCAAGAATATCCAAAGAACCAAGTTACCAATTCTACTAAAGTTGCCAATTGCCAAAAATACCAATTGAAAAAATCTATATAGGTATTTTGCAAACAGTGCGTTCTTGCTTCAATTAATCTAAAATCGCTCTATGAAAGGCTACTGATATATTATTGCAAAAATTGCCAAAAAACCAAGTTACCAATTTTACTAAATTTAACAGTTACCAAGAATTACCATCTGAAAAATCTATGCGGTATTTAGCAAACAGTGCGTTCTTGCTACAAATGCTCCAAGATTGCTCTATAAGGCTACTGAGAAATTATTGCCAGAATTACAATACTAAAAAGAGTAAACGAGAAAAAAGTGTTTTTTTTTCTCAGTGTTCTAAAACAGAAAAGGAAGTTTTTCTTCCTGCCTTTAATTGCAATTGATAACTATCTATGGTCAATTTTACTGTTATATCTGTGGCATATAGTTTATAAGCTGTTCTATTATTGCTATGCCAAGGGAAAGCTCCCTCACTCTTTCACTCATATTTGCGAGTGCATTGATTATTATATTTCGAAAGAGCATAAAAAAGGAATCAAGTAGTTTGACACCTTGTCCACAGGGCAATGAATGACACCCATGAGCCCTGGCAATGAATTCTATATAAGGATGAATGATCCTGACAAGTCATGTGGTAATGATAGCGTACTATTGATTGCGAAGTTTAATAGGGAAAACGAACAGGAAACGGATGTGAATCTTGGGCTTTAACTAAGCAGCTCGAAAAACAAATCTAAGGGCTTAATAAGAATTGTCTCAGATGTATTCATGAAATTCATTGGACTGAAAGATTGCAAATGCTTTCATCTGTCAAAAAACAGGACTGCTCTTTGTGACTTTTAAAATCGCTAGTAGTCGGGGCTTATAGTAGGCTCACTTAATGCGCATAGATCGCATCCTTCACGGTATGTGGTACTGGATCTCTCCCAGTATCAGAAGGTGTAGACGGCAAAAAGCTACAGTGGGACGATGTCTGTGGAAGGCTGCTAAGCTGTTTACATCATCAATGGAAGATATTTGATCTGCAGTACTCGAGAGGTCATCTTGGAGAGGGACCGTTGTCGCCTTATGTGCCAGCCCGCGTTCGAAGACCTAAGAGGACTAATTAAGTAGAAGACTAACTAGTTAGAAGACTAATTAAGTAAAATAGGAGTTGGAGTAACTCCACATTGTCCCATTAATATATCCTGAAAAATCATATATTAATGCATATTTGATGTGTGATTCTTATTTTTTAACATAATAGTAATTTGTTTGTAAACCCACTGTACTATAT
Organism: Artemia franciscana; assembly: GCF_032884065.1. Classification (NCBI taxonomy): domain Eukaryota; kingdom Metazoa; phylum Arthropoda; class Branchiopoda; order Anostraca; family Artemiidae; genus Artemia; species Artemia franciscana. The sequence continues at coordinate 26,297,829 of NC_088880.1, read as the reverse complement.
ATGCAAATAGTGAAGTAACACATGCACAAAAAATACACTCCTGTGTTTTCTTAATCCTACTCTTCAGTCACTGATCCACATTCGCAGACAAAGGTGAGCCTCCGTATCCTTGAAAAGCTGAGGTCGCATTATGTAATTTTTTTTTTTTGCAGAACGACAAATTTTTATTTTGATAAAATTTATTTTTAACAAGTTGTTTGTTTGAAACGATATTTTTGATTTTCTAACTAGTGCGACAGGTAGAAGGAAGAACTATAGATAGTTTAAAGAAAAGTAGCATATTTTTTCGACTTAAATATTGCTATGGAATGAGTCTTACTCTTTAGAACATGCTCAGCAGAATTTAAGAAATATTTGAAGTACCAAGGACATCAAAAATAACCCTCCCCCCCCCCTGAATCAATCTTTGTTCTATTCATCTCTGAAAACCGCGATTTTCAAGGATTTTTCTTTTGGCTGCTTCAAAATTACAATTTTGAATAACAATTTAAATTAAAATTACAATTAAGGTGGTATCACATTCTGTAAGTTTTGCCAGGTTGAACCGTGAATATACATCAGCGAAACTAATTTGTTAAATTTTGACAGCGTTTTCCATTTATAAAAGCTCAAAACTTAACAGTCCGTTCATTCCCATAGACAACCTTACCCTCATAGCTACACCTTCTTAAGCTGTCTGGTGTCACATGATTTAGCTTATTTTCGCTGACTTTTAACCCACGTTTCTGCTATTTTAATTCAGTGACCGCTTGTACAAAATTTTTTTTTTCTGTATATGGAGTTATTGTTCAAGTTGGATATCCGATTTTTCCTAATTATATATATATATATATATATATATATATATATATATATATATATATATATATATATATATATATATATATATATATATATATATATATATATATATATTATATATTTAGTATGAAGTGGCATTTTATTGACTGTTTCGCCATATCCATTTATTCATCTTTATTTATTTTATACTTTGATATTTCCTGTCATACTTTTAGGGATGCCCAGGAGACTTGTCAACCCTAAAATCGCTTGTTTGGATTTTACCCTGCAAAAGTCGAAAATGAAGCTTGGTGTTGAGGTAAAATAAGACTTTAATCATTGTTTCTTTTGCCCCCATTCTTATATCATGTCCTTTAGTGATTTCTACTGTTTAACAAACAGTCATTGACAGTTATTAAACTGTCAATCCACATTATT